>NW_001915214.1:7693-14400 GCF_000208925.1 Entamoeba histolytica HM-1:IMSS
ATATTTTCCCAAGTTTGTATTTATTTTATGAAATAAAAATGATGTAACAAACGATGTAGAGTGACTAAATAAATCTGATGAAGATTTGTATTTAAAATAATATGATACATTAAAATGGAATATGGAATTATTAGTCATTTGTTTTCAAACAATGAAACACACGGCTAATGATTGATTTATTCAATTCTACGTTATTCTTATAAAGAGAAAACCAAAATATGACGAATGTATTAATTAGAATAAAGTTGACAAACTAATCCAAATATTATTTTATTTGAAAATTATATCCAATAAACAGTCTATAACTATTTTGACAAAGTACTTAAAAGCATATTTTCTACAAAGAGACCCAATGTCATAAATCAATTGTCCAATATGTTCAATCAATATACCGTAGAATGCCTTTTAGTTTCTTTGTGGAGGTTGATTAACTTCTTGTTTAGCAACACTTTCACTTAACTTCCCAATAAGAAAACAGAAAATGCATATTAGTATTATCAAAAACTTAATAACTGCATTAGCACCATCACTTGAACTAACATGAAGAAAATCGAAAATACCAATTAGTATTAGAGACATAATAATGACTATTACTTCACATAGAACTTTGATGATAAAATACATATACATTTGTATATTGTAAGGTTTTTGTTTATATTCACACATCTCTTTATAAATGAAAATTATTGAAGTTCAAAAACTCAAATGATTAAATTCATTAAAAATTCACATAATACCGTGCAAACAATCACTGTTTTTATTTCAACTAAAAACTTCTAAATAATTTAACAAAAAAGCATAGTGTTATGTATTTGTAACAAGTACTAAATTATTCTAAATGACATAACTAACTATTTTTTTAATGAAATTTTATTGGAAAATAGAAAAACAGACCATTTCTTATTCAATCAGAATGAAAAAAAATCATTTCTCTTTCATCAACATAACTATAAATAGCAGAAATGACACAACAATTATTAATAAGTAATACTTCATTTGTACAGTGCTTAATGGTATAACATTGAACTATGTATGAAAAATATGTTTTAATTACTTTATATGAAAAAAAATCGAATGTGACTCATCTAAAACACCACACATAAACATTAATATAATTCATGTTTTGACTCTCTCAGTTATTTTCTGATTATGACGGTGTATTTGAATTAGAAATGGATTAGGTAAAGTTGCAAAGGGTGTAGCAAGATATTATGATAGAATATTACATGGTGTAATATAAGGAAGTACTAAAGTGTGGGTAAGACTAAAAGAAAATTAAACATAATAATATAATGGGAATGAAATGTTTTCTTCTCTCATTCATAAAATAAAGAAAAAAGGAAAAAGAAAATGTTTAAAATTAAGACAAAAAATAAACAAAGGTTTAAAAAGAAGAAATAAGCAGAAGAAGGATGAGAAGACATTAATAGGAAAAAATAAAACAAAGAAGTGATTTTTTCATTTTGCAAGAAAAACATAAATGATAAGTTAAAGAAAAAGATTACTCTTTTTTAAACAGCTCAGGGATTAGTCTCGGCTAAACTAGGAAGAATATATGAAAAATCTATTAACACTTAATTAAGTAATTTTTAATTATTATTTTATTTTAGATATCCTTTTCCAATGCAGGGAAATACAACATATTTTAATGTAATTGTTATTGAGTAATAACAATGTGTGTTGTAAAGAAAATGAAACAAAACACAGAAATTCAATGTCATACAATAAAAAAAAGAAATGTCAATAACAATAAATGGCATAACAATTATAATGATAAACGAAATATCAAGGAAAAGGGTTTAGAAAGAGAAAGACACAATGAAAAACAAATAGCAAAGAAAGTACAATTAAAAGGCAAGAAAAACAACAAAATAAAGAAATAGAAATTTAATTGAAATGTTGTATTGTTTTTCAATTAATTGGTTAAATAAGAAATTATATAAGAAATTAAGAAATGAACAAATTGAAAGTATAATAAAAGCAATAAACATCAATGTCAATAATGAAAATGAATATATTAAATATATTAAAATGTCACATAAAATAAAAGAAAACATTAAACAATACATTCAAATGAAAGTAAATGATATAATAGAAAGAAAAGTAAAGTGTAATTCAATAATAAAATATTCATCATAAAATAAGAAATTAAAAAAATGAGAAATTCTTTAATAAAAATTAGAAAATTAAATATTAATACATTTATATTTCATTCTTCGTGGCTTAAATGAGACTAATCTTATAACTTCACTTTTTAAAAGATGAGTAATTTATTTGTTTTATTTATTTGTAGATTTTCTTCTTGTTTTGTGAATAAATCATTCTTCTTTTGTTTTATTTCTTTTATTATTCTTTTTTCAAAATTCATTCAATTTAATTCGTCTTTTTATCTTTTTCTTTAGTTTTTACTTCAATTTTAATTAACTTCTTCTTTATTTTCTTATTTAATGTTGATTGAATATTTCATTACCACTTATATTATTATAACTATTTTCTTTTATTATTAATATCATCAAATATTCCTTTTCTTTTGATATTATTCATTATAACACTTCTAATTTCATCTTAATAAATACATTTTCTTCTCTTCCAACAAATAATATTCAACCATAATACTTCATTATTATTCATTCATCAACGTATTATTAATACAATTTCAATTCAAATGTACTATCATAATCAGATAATAACTTGGAGAATCGAAGTTTGAATTTGTATTAATGTTTTGTATGTGGTATTTCAGACATACCATATTAACGTTTATAGTAATTTTTAAATAAAATTATTCAAAAAGAGTTATTCCACTATAAATAGAATTGTGTCTGTGACGAATAAGATGAAGTAAAAAATAAAGAATTGAACTATTTAATGAAAGTCACTAAATCAACAAATTATAAAAGAAGAGAAATGAAACAACTAGATATGGTTTATTTGATGAAAGTAGCACTTCATGTTAAAGATATGAATGACATTCAAAACATTGAAATGATTAACAAGAAATGTGGAGCTGCAATTCACTCATTGAAAGTTAATCCATGGTTTACAACAGAAAAAGATGTTAATCAATTTTGTAGAATATTTAATCCACCAACATGTAATTGTAATTTACTTCCAGTTGATGAGTCAATATTAATGAAAGTTGAGAATATCAGAAATTATATTTTTGATAGTTTTGTATTTTCAACAACAGGAAATGATACAAACAAAATATTTGGTCAACAACAAACAAGTATTACAAAAGAAGACAGAGAAAGAATGTCTAAAATTATTCAAAAAGTAGAGTCTTTGATTTATTTTTCTTATGCCTCAGATGAAATAATAGAAATTATCATTCAAAATATGAAGAAAGGAAATAAAATAAGAAGTAATGAAATGTTTTCAGAGGTATTTAATGAAACATTTGATAAAATGAAAATAGAAGAATCACTTTATCCAAGTGAAATGATAACTTATGTGTCAAATAATGTTAATTGAATTAAAGCTCGAGAGAATAAAAATATTATTCTCATTTATGAAAGAGAAAGTCGTATTAAACACGAAATAGATATACCAAAAGGAATTACAATTTATTCTTCAAGTATAGTTTTGTCTGAACAAAACAATGAAAGAAATATTAAATTTTTTAAATCACCAAGTAGTTCATTATTTTCAAATAAAAAATAACATCATTTAATCCAACTAGTGGTAATGTTGGATGTGGTATTAGAGTTAATATTGAAGATATGAATAAAGAAGAAAATAGAAAGTATACAAGATTCTTAATGACTTCTATGTAGATTCAATTACATGTTATGAAACGTTATTACCAGACTTTGGTCCAAATCAAAAAATCAAATTACATGAAATACCACAATTACCTGAATATATCAAATACCTTTATGTTCAAACAAGAGATTCAAAATATTATAATAAATCAACAATACATTGAATGTTTAGAAATGAATTATATCAATTCTTCAATTGAATTTCTATCAGTAAATAATTTAAAACAAATAAAACTACATGGAAAAGGAATAAAAGTAAATGAAATGAAAGAAAAACAAGGAATTACAACCAATAAAAGAAGATATTGGAAAGAAATACAAGAAAATATAACCACATTCCAAAATGTTGAAGAAATTCAATTACGTAGTTGTTCTAATTTACATATTAATTTAGTAGCAAATAAATTAAAAAATATTGACATGAATAATTGTGTAGAAAGTCAAATTAGTGTTAAAACAGAAAGTATTGAAAGAATGAAATTAGAAGATAATAAACTAACACAATTCAAATTAACAACAAACAAATCATCTGATATTTGTATTGAAAAATGTGAGAATTTCAAAATTGAAATTGAATCAAACAATGAACAAAACATTGATATAATAGAAGGAAATAATATTGAATTTAAAACAAAGTGTCCAATTAATAAATTAACAATTATTGAATCTAAAGAAGTTAGTATTAAAGGAAATGAAAAATGTAAATCATTGAAAGTAGTTGATTCTACAATCAATGAAAATGATGTTAAACCAAAGAGAATTGTCTTTAAGTTGATTGAAGAATATATTAAAATACCACTGAAAGAAGCATAAGAGATATATATTGTGTCAATGAAAGATTATATTTTTGAAGAGTTATTTGATAAATGTAAGAAATTATATATTGATGAATGTGAGAATTGCCAAATCATAATTAAGAAGAATGAAAATAATGAAATGAAAATAACAAGATGTAAAAATACAGAAAATACAGGGAAATTAGATAATCTTGAAGAAATCACCACAATAGATAATGAAGAATGTAGTATTCCAGAAACAAAGAAGAATATAAAAGAAGATAGAGAAATAATAGATATGAATAATGAAAAGAAAGACATAGAAATAGAAACAGATAAGAAACATGTTATAATAAGAAATGGATACGACAGTCGTATTAAAATTCAAAGTGATATTAATAGTGATATTACAATAAAAAACAGTGAGGATATAATAATTGAATGAGAATATGAAGAATATGGAAATGTTAAAATGGTTAAATGTAAAAATCATAAAGAAAAACAAGATATTGGATATGAAACATACACAAAAATTGGATGTGTAAGATCATTATTACTTAACAAATGTGAAAATATTGAATTTGAAATTTATGGAGCTAAAAAGTTATTAGAAGTTATTGATAGTAAAACGGTAGGTATTTTAATAAGAAGAAGTTTTCATAATACAGGTGTTGATATTGTACGTATTGAAAATTCAGAAATGTCTAATATCAGTTCAAGTGAGTTGTGTAACAGAGTATTTATAACTAATAGTAGTGGAATTAAAGGCATTATCTCACAATGTAAAGACGAACTTGTATTGAAAAGAATGAATAACATTAGATTTAGAACAGATGCATTTTTGAAGAAAGTTGAAAATGAAGAGTGTAAAGGAATTAATATTGAGAATGATGTTAAAGGAAAAGATGTTAAAGTGATAAAATGTCAAAATATGAAGATAATTGATACATCAAATTGAATCAAACAGAATGAGTGTGATAATGTTGAAGTAATAACAGAACAAGAAAATGAAATGATGGGAGAATTTTGAATGGTTGGTGGTAATAACATGCCAATGGGAGGATTTAGAGGTTCGTTTCTTAAATAAGAAAATCTGATAATGACCAATTTGATTAGTTTTTGATAAATTTGAATGTTTGAAATAACAAGATAGAAACAAACAACAAAGAGTGTTATGAAATGTGAATGATTAAATGAAATACAACAAAACAAATGAAATTGAATATAACTCTTTATTAACAGTTTTATTAATGATAGAATAAGTTAAAGATAATAGAAAATATTATCAATCAACATATAATTCAATTATGAATTTAATAACAATTATCTCAAATGAGAAATAACAGAAATAAAGTGAATGTTTCTAATGAAGAAATAAGTTAGAAAATAAGAATCAAAACAATGAAAAGAACAAATGATAATTAATGGATTGTAAATGTTCTACACCAATATGCTTTCCAAAAATAATATTTCTTTTTTGTTTCTTTATTTATTTCTCCGCAATACCTTCTCCATCACATCCAACTATATACAACTCATTATATGCAATATGATACAAATTATCTGTTTCTTTAATTGCATAAACACCTCTTTCACAAAAACTCTCTTGAACATCAACACAATTCACAATACATACAAATCTTTTATGTTTAAACAATGGAGTAATGTTTTGTTTTAATCAATTATTATTCAAATCATATGAATGAACAAAACTATCTAACAATGAATTATTCAATTTAATACTTTAAAATAATACTCTAAATATTCATATAACAATGATACATCACAACAGAATTAATTATAAAATGTATAATTAACATTTATTAATTATTTAATATTCATAATATTATTTATTTTCTCGTCTTTATTTCAATTAATCCATATTGAATGACTTCATTTCATTCTGTACCCTCAATAATAATTATTATATGTTCTTTATTCATTATTCTTTGAATAAATACTGATGTATTAATACTGATGTATTAACATTCAACGGCAACGAAAAAAAGCAATTAATTGGAAATGAAGAGAAAGAATGATATAAAAGAATAAAAAGAAAATAAGAAGTAGAATAAGATGAAGAATGAATAAAAGTAGAAAGTAGAGAATATAAAAAGAAAGAAGATAAAAAGAAAGAAAAGAAAAAGAGATGATAAAAGAAGAAAAG
>NW_001915213.1:0-14405 GCF_000208925.1 Entamoeba histolytica HM-1:IMSS
TAAATATGTTAAAGCAACCTAAAAAGATGTAGTACTAAGTTAGAATGAGAAATTTATTCACTTTAACTATCAAATACCTCACATAATTCTTTTTTATTTTCCTAAATTATTACAAAATTTCAAACAAATCATTTCTATTCATTTCTTTCAAATAAGTAACTCTCATAATAACTATAAAATTTTTTAAAAACAAAGTCACTATCCAATATTAATTAAAATATTCAAGGCAACAATATTACTAAATAGTCATTGATTAATATTCAATCGTTAAAAAAAAGTTATAAAATTAGCTGAAACAAAACATTAAGATATAACAAAAAATAAAACACATAAATATTTTTATTATTTTGTTTTAAAAGATGTATTATATGAACAAAGTACCTTTTTTTTTCTTACACAATGATAGATAAATTAATACACAACAAGAAAATGTTCAATCTAAATTAAAAATAATACACATTATTATAAAAACTCTCTAAAAATACTTAAAGAAGGATTTTATTAAAAAAAACATCTTCTATATTAAGACTGAGAAGGTTGAATGTAAAGATAAAAATATTTTAAAGTTATGAAAAGATTTAGAATATTTCTACTTATTTAAAAAATTTCAATATTACTCATTAAATTTCAATTTAGAGGATTTGTTAAAATGATAAAAACTGAAAATAGAATAAATTTATAATAAGTAAAAAAATCTATCTAGAACAATAAAATAAATTATAACTAATAATTATAAAAAATTTAATATATAAGTTTATTAATATTTTTTATAAGAATTATAAAACGTTGAACTTTGAGTTTGGTATTATTTAGCTGTATTAATTGGAGAAGAATTTCTTTGTTAGATTGAACCAATATAATTTTTATAACCTCTTTTTAAATTTCTTTCAAATTATACTTATTCTTCTTACAAAACAACTTATACATATTGATAAATTATTAAACTTTAGAATAATTAATGTTTTGTAGATATAAATTAAGACAATCTCCAGTAAATTATCTTCAAAAGAAAAAAAAATTAAACAAAACAACTGAAGATACAAGAAATAAGAATAAAAATAAATTGAAAACTAATATGAGTAGAGTCATAAACCATTTATAAATAACTTTAATTAAATAGATGTATAAATGTGTTATATAAATAAAAAAATAAGTATTAAAATACAAAAGTCAATGTAATACAAAGTAGTTGTCATCTGTTTAATGAATTAGAAAATTTAATTCATTCAAAAATAATTGTTCATAGAAAGTAATAAAAGATAGTAATAATTATATAGAAGTATAACAGAAAATGTTCAAAATGACACACAACAAGTTATGAATAATATTACTCATGCTTTTTTTCAAGACAATGTATTCAATAAATTTACCAAATCACTTTAAATAAAGTAAATTACAAGATATTTCACCATATAAAGTAATAATCAATATAAATGAATGAAATTAATACAAACGAAGAATAATAAGAAAATAAAAAACCTTAAACAGTAATTATAAGTTATTTTCTCAATTAATTATTATAAACAAATATCCTAAAGAACATTTTATAAGAACAAAGAATGAAATAATACTATTCAGTTCTTATTTTTGATGATTTACAAATAATAAACAATGTTCAGAAATAGAAGGAAGAACAAAAAGAAATTCTTCTTTTAAATTATTTTTATTACTTAGTATAAGAATAATTAATAAACAACAATTACATAAAAAACGATTAAAGTTAAATTCAAAACAATCAGCAGCTCACATTTGAACCAATTATTTTTTCAAATAATGAAGTTTCACCAAAATTTAAAATGTATTCTTTAACAACAAATCCCTTTGTAACAGTCTTAAAAGTCTTTGTAATAAAAGAATCATCGCTAATTTGAATATATCCACCAACATTACAACATTCACCCATATAATTTGGAGCACTAAATACAGTACAAAGTAAAGGTGTTTCTTCTACTAAATAGTACATACATTGATAACCAGAATTAACATATTGATGACCACGAATTATGGTTGTAATATTATTTTTTTCATTAAATTGTTTTAAAGCAGAATAACCAATTTTATGTCCATACCTTCTAACCCAATTAGGAACAAAAGTGGTTTCAAACCAAGGCACTACTCTGTTTATTGCTTGCTCATTGAAATACATTTTTAATGACTGTTTAATAAATGGGAAATGATTACTTTGACATGAACTTAAATGAGAAGTAATTGATGTATCACCTATACTAACAGAAAATATTTCATCTTCATTTAAAGGGTCAGACCATAATAAGTCTTCTAATGGTGAATCACGTGTTGGTTCACAAAATCTATTTAATTTATTAATATCATCTATTGTTGCTAATCTATCAGAAATACCTCCATGCACACAAAAATAGCGAGAATGTAATGTAGAAACTAAACAACATAATGGAAGACATTGAAATGTATAAATAAAAGAATTATAAACGTCCTCGTTGTATTTCATTAAACATTCATTCTTAAATTGGTTTTGAGTTGTTACAGAACGAGTTTCATGATTTCCACGTAAAATAATGAACCTTTAAAAGTTATTAACCAATAACAAGAATTATATGTTTAAAATGAAATAACAAACTGACTTGGAAACACTACCTTTAATGAACATAATAACAAAAATAATTCTACCCCATAATCTCCTCGATCTACATAATCTCCTAAACAAACATAACGTCCAGATGAAACTGTTGAAAAAAAGTTTAAAAGATCATAAAATTGCCCATGTGTATCACCAATAATAGTACATGGTGAATTTATTTCAACAACGTTTGGTTCTTGTTTAAATACTTGGCTTGCTCTTTGTAAAATATATGTCACAGCCTCTGTTGTAAATTTACCACCAAAAGAGAGGTGTTGAATAATGACTTGAATATCTAACACATCATTAATAACAATATCTTTTAATCCAAGTATGCTAGGAAATGAGAAAGGTATTTGAGAAATCAATAAATTGATTTCATTACACTGTTGGTGAACTGCAAAAGACATATATCTCTAAATCAATCAGAAAGGGTTTATTAATTGTACTATTTATATTTTTGTAATAAAGGAAAATAAGAAATAGTTCTTTTTTATTTATTTTTTTACTATTTTTTAACATTAGACACATAATAGACAAATTCTTCTCTTATAAAAATATTTCTTTTTTTAACTTTCTTCAGAAAATATTTATTAAAAAAATGTAAAAACTATAATAAATAATAAATTTATTTATTTAAAACTATATTTATTAGAAAGTTGTTAGAAATACAAAAACTAAATTGAAAGTCAATGATGACAATATTCTGAACTAATGATTCATCCCCATTACAACCACTCTTAAGGAATGACGAGAAATGATATTCCTCTCAATACATTTTCAGTCCCACTATCTTTAAATGAATTTAAACATATAAAGATTTCAACTATCTTCACTATCAAATCTCATTCCACTTATTTTACCATTTATTTGTAATGAAAATATAAATATTCGTTTATCAAATATATATTTCTTATTTGTATTATTAATCTCTGCATACATCCAAATGTATTTCATTGTTCATCCTCTATAATGAAAAAGAAATAACTTTTATTAAATATTATTTATTCAAACATAGAGTTATTAGTATTTCAACCCGACTATCAAATAATACATTTCCTAATTGTGAAAGAATAATTTTATCCTTTTCTTTCTTTTTACTTGTTGATTAAGTTTAGTATGAATTTCAAATAGGAATTATTTTTTTTCAATAAGTACATTTTTTTTTGGTTCAAGTTCATTTAATCCTTTTACTTTTTCATTCTGAGTTTAATGAAAATTGATATAAACAAATATTTCGGGATTATTTTATATAATCATATACTTTTCATAATAACCGATATTACTTTTTAGGTTTTTTTCCGAAAAGTTAAACCGAATTTTTATTGAGATTGTTTAACTAATTATCACATCTTTGACTTTTATTTTTTTTTCATTTGGTTTAATTTATTTTCAAAAGATTTTGTTAATAACATTATTTTAATATTTTTTCTTTTATTGAATATGATTTAGGTTGAAAACAATTATATTTAATATCATTTACATTTCATTTTAAAATAATATTATTTGTACATCAAAACACATCATTAACTCATTGAAATCATTTTCTTTCATTTTCTATTATTTGAGTATTTGTGTTTATCATTTTTGTTCATTGAAAATAACAGCCAAAATTTAAAAGTATAACCTAATCCTAATTGATGTTTTAATTTAGTTGAATATTTTTATCAATGATGATTAAAATTATAAAGTCATTTTGTTAATAACAAAAAAAAATAAATCAAAGATTTGAAATTAAAACAAAAAAATTTATTTTTTTGTTACTGAAATTAATGTTTTACATAAAATGAACATTTAAATAAAATTGATATTTCTTGAAACTGTCTTTTAAAAAAGTTTATGAATCATTTAAAAGATTCATTTTGTGAACCTTTAGAAGATTATCCTTTATAGTTACGAAATATCAAAATGATATAAAAAGGAATAATACAAGATCTTGATTCAATGGCTTGTCAATTTGTTAAAGAAGAGTTTCAAAGAATAAAGAACTTCTTGAATTTTGATGATAAACAAGACTATGAAGATGCTCATAGAGGTTTCATTGCTGATATTCCAGATGGAATAATCAAATCAGAGGATGGTTCTATTGTCTATAGTATCAATGAAACAAACTTTTTAGAAGATGAATGTCCAGAAACAGTTAACCCAAGTCTTTGGAGACAATGTCAGTTAAATAGGGTTCATGGTTTATTTGAAGTTGTTAAAGGAAAAATATATCAATTCAGAGGATATGATATTGCTAATATGACTTTTATTAAAGGAGAAAAAGGATGGATTGTGATTGATACATTATGTAGTGTTCCGGGATGTAAAGCTGGTTTAGAGTTATTCAGGTCTCATATTGACAATCTACCTATCACAGCTGTCATTATCACTCATTCACATGGAGATCATTGTGGTGGACTAGAAGCTGTATTAGAAGAAAATACTATTGTCTATTGGCCAATGAATCTTAGAGAAGAATTTGTAAGTGAGAAAATGCTTGCAGGAGTTGCTATGGATAGGAGATGTGTTTATATGTTTGGGCAGAACTTACCTCAGAGTAAAGAAGGATTTATTGGTTGTGGTCTTGGTCAAGCAGGATGTCAAGGGTCAAAAAGTCATTTAAACTGTAAAGAAATTATTGAAATTCATGAAAACAAAACTTATACAATTGATGGAGTTATTGTTGACTTTATCTTTACCCCAGGAGCAGAAGCACCAACAGAGATGATGATGTATTTCCCTCAATTAAAAGCTCTTTGTACGGCTGAGGAAATTAATAGACTAATGCATAATTTATACACCCCAAGAGGAGCTAAAGTACGTAATGGTAAATTATGGGCTGGGTATATAGATTATATAATTATGAAATATGGAGATGATATAGAAGTATCATTTGGAACTCATAACTGGCCGACATGGGGAAATAAAAAAATAATTGAATATTATGAGAAACAAAGAGATATGTATAAATATCTTCATGACCAAACATTAAGAAATGCTAACTTAGGTTATACTCCTAATGAATTACCAGAACATGTTAAATTACCAGAGTCATTATCAAAAGTGTTTTATAATAGAGAATATTATGGAACTGTTAGTCATAATATTAAAGCACAGTACCAATTTTATCTTGGATGGTATGATGGAAATCCTGCTCATCTTAATGAATTAACACCAACAGAGCAAGGGAAAAAATATGTAGAGGTTATTGGAGGAGAAACAAGATGTATTGAATTAGCTCAACAGGCATTTGAAAAGGGAGAGTTTCAATGGGCAATAACATTGTTAAATCATTTAATATTTGCTAACCCAAAAAATACTAAAGCAAGAGAATTAGCTGCTAACGTATATACTCAATTAGGATATTTACAAGAAAGTGCAGTTTGGAGAAATGAATATTTAACAGCAGCAATGGAATTACGTTCAAGTGAAATGAAGAATACAATTTCTATGCCACCAGGAAATGACATCAAACATATTAAAGAAAGTAGTCTAAATGATATTTTTGATGTGTTTAGCGTTAATGTTGATCCAAATAAAATTGATGGATTAAATGAAGTCATCAATATCGTATGTAAAGAATCCAATGAAGCAATAAGTGTTGTAGTAAAAAATAATGTAATAAATGTAAGACAAGTAATTTCTAAAAATCCAACAATAACAGTTATATCTACAAAACAAAATTTATTAAATCTTTATTCAAAAAAATTAACACAACAAGAATTTTCCAAAAATATAGAATTTAACGGAAAATTAGAAGGATTTTACAAACTTCTTGAATCAATTACAATTCCATCTCCAATATTTGAAATTATTGAGCCATAATTTTAATTAGACTAATGGAATAATATATTAATTATTGAATTATTCTTTTTATTAAAATTTGTTTTCAGCCAAAAAAAAGGTCAATTAATAGATATATCCATTATTTGATATTATGAATATTGAGAAGTAATTATTTCTTTTTTTCATTGTATTTTTATTTATAACTTATATTTATTCGATGTTATGTGAAAATTAGTCGAGTCTTTTATTATAATATTAGAAATGGTTTTGTAAAACATCAATTCTTTCATATTTTTTGTTTATTATTATTATTATTATTTTAAATGTATTATTGTGAATGTCTATGTGTATTTTCAGTGATTTTAATTATTTTCATATATTCTTTGTGCATTATTTATTGTTATTATTATATTACAAATACAATTTCTACATCTTTCATTTCTCTATTTTCTCTTGTAATTCTTTGTATTTATTTATTTTGTGAATATAATTTAATTCTAAATTATTATCTTGACATATAACAACATCTATAATATATCCTTTCTTTTCTGTAATATTTTGATAATATATATCTGGTCTTCTAGCATGGAAATGAATTGTCACTAAAAAATAAATCTTTAGTGCAAGTTATTACCATTTCATCATTATTAATACATTTTGGAGGATTATTAAAATCAATTGCATCAAATTCATTAAAATGGGTAATTAATATATGTTTAAATATTTGTTTATAAACATAATCATGTTTTAATATTTGATTCTTTTTCATTACAAGACATCATAACAGTATATGACTAATAGATGCAATTGTGTTATGACAATGTTTACAATATTTTAAATCATCATTTTTGAGTATTTTTGATTTAATATTTCCAGTCATACTTACAAATTCTTGCATCTTTACTATTTGGAGGAATGCATTTCTTTTTATATTTAATGACTTCCATGTGGTTATTGTTAATTTCTTATCATTGAAAGTGCCATTTGCACATCTTATATATTCACCACATTTCTTTTCTTTCCATTCATTTAAATATCTATCATTTAATTCATTAATTACCCATTCAAATACTTTTTTACATCATGTTTTCTTTCATTTAATTCTATTAGTTCAATTAATTCATTAAAATTAATTTTCTTACCAAATGCTTTCTTCATTCTTTTAATTATTCCATTTGGATTTTCTTTTATTGATTCTATCATTTCTCCTATTTCTGTGTTTAATAATTATATTTTAAATATATTCTTATTAATTCTTTACCACATTCATCTCTTGCTGACATTAATCCTAATCCCATTTCATTTATTTTAACATATAATCTACTTTTTGGGATATTTCTACTGTATAATTGGAGTTGTATCAATGATTTTCTTATCTGTTTATCTATCTTCTCCAATTCTCCTAACTTCCATTTGACAATACAAAATCCATATCTTAATTTTGAGATTATATCTCTATTAATCTTTCTTATTGTATTGAGGCTGCTATATTTCATAGTATTTAATGATGATAATAGAAGATACATCATTTAATATTCTTGTACAATATTTATTGATGTTTATTTTATCTTATATTTCAATACCAAGATATTTATAAGGATTATCATTAGTTATTCTTGGTAGTTCAGATAATTCACCATTTATTTGACTATTAATATTAGTCATTATCCCACTCTTTTCTACATTAATTTTTAATCCTATTGCATTAAATATTTCTTTAGTTAATTTGTGTGCTTTTTCCATTTCATCGAGACTATTAGTCATTATCTTTAAATCATCCATATACAATATGTGATTTAACTGGACTTGTTTTTCTTCTCAATTCATTTTGATATTTAATTTGGTTATTTGTTTATCTAATTGTTTAGATAATATATCAATAGATAATACAAATAAAAGTGGAGATAAACTATCACCTTGTATTATTCCTCTTTCTACATTAATTATACCCACACTTTCTTGACTATAATATAAATTAAGATGTGTATTATTTAATATATATAATATACTATTAATTACTGCTAGTGGGATATTAAAATATATTAAGCATTGTTTAATCTATTGATGATTAATACTATCATATGCTTTGGAGACGTCATAATATGTTTCTACCCACTTCCATTTATTCTTTAATAATAATTGTTGGATTATAGTGTTATATAATAATCATTCTTTTGATGATATGTGTATTTCTTACGTCCAATTTGATTTAATGATAGTTGTTTTTCAATTGGATTTAGCATCAGCTGGCTTTCTATTTTCATTTTTAATATTGATGTATACACTTTTAACAGACAATTTAAGCACGTTATTGGTCTGTAATTCTGTGTGTCTAATTTATCTCCTTTTTTATATATTAATATTGTTCTTCCTTGAATGAAATGAATATGTATTTCATTAGGATTGTTTAACCATTCATTAAATAATTTTAATAAATATTTCTTTGGTTGTTCTAAATATTTAATCAAAAATCATTGTATTTTATCAACTCCCGGTGCCTTCCAGTTAGCAGTAAATTTAATAGCACAGTCTAATTCATTGGGAGTGATTATAGCCATTCTATTATTAATTCTGTTTTCTATTAATATTTCATATAAATTAATATTCAGGAAATCTATATTAGTGTTAGTTTCATAGATTCCTTTCCAGAAATTAATAGTGGAGATATTATCTGGATATTCATCTTCTTTAGATTTATTTAGATGTTGCCTTTTTCCATATTTCATCATTTTATAATTCCATCTTATTCTTTTCAAATTATTCTTTCTTGCTTCTATTTCTATTATTTTCATCTTTCGGAGGTATTTATAATAGTTTATTTGCTCATTTGTTTTTATTTTAATATGATATATATCATTTTTCTTAATATGTAATATTCTTTTTAATTTCATATATTGTTTATTATGGAGTAAATCTCTTAATCCACATATTTTTGATTGTATTATTCTTTCTATACTTTTCTTTCAACTTCTTTCTTGTTTATTTTTATTAATGATGTTAATAGTGGAAGCTACAGATTTAATATAGTGGTAATATTCATCTAATGTATTTATTATTATTTCATTTTTATTAATAATATTAATTATTTGATGTACTTTCTTCTTATTGTAATAATAATTAATAAATTGTACTTCTTCTTGTTCTTTCTTTTATTCTTCTTTAAATATTTTCATTACTTCAAATTCTTCTATTTCTTCTTTCTTGTTCACTTTTGATATTATTTCTTTTAATTCATTATCTTTCCATTGGTGTTTTATTATTTCTTCCTCCATTATTCTATTGATTTCTCTTTTAATTTCATTCTTTATTTTAAATGTCTTCTTTATTATTTCTTTATATTCATTAATATCATTTACTTTAATTTCAAATTCTTGTATTAATCTTTCTATTATTTCTTCTTTAAGTTGACCTCTTAATTTTCTTTCAAATAATTTCAAAACAAAACATTTATATTGTGTTAAAATTTCTTCTTTTCTATCTGTTTGCTTCCATTGTTTTTTGATTATCTAATTCTAATGTGATGATATTCTTATGCTGAATATCAATTTCTTCAATGGATTTCTGCGTTAACTTTCTTTTTTGGAAGATCATCTTCACTTGATGATATTTCATCAGCTACTACCACATTGGGGGAGAGGTCATTTACTATTTGTGTTTCAGATGAGTCTGTTATATTGTAAGTTACCTCTTCTTTCTTCTTTTCTTCCTGTGTATTTTCATTTTCTAATTTAGATAATTTATCTTTCAGAAAGAGCAATTGTTGTGTTAAATTGTTTACTTCAGACCTTTTTCTTTCAGATTCAGCATGGAATTTGAATATTTTTATCACACTCGTGGTTTTTTGTGCTTATCTCATTCTCATGCTTCCTCTTTAATGTCATAATATCTTTTGTTAGTTTCTTAATGGTTTATTCTTTTATTTGTATTTCCTTTTTCATTTCTTCTTTCTCTTTCATATCCTCCTCCACTTTCTTTTCTATTTCTTCTATTCTTCTTTCTTTTTTACTGTTTTCTTCTTCCTCTTCATTGATCATCTTTTATTTTTATTAAAATCTTTATCATCTTTATCTTCATTTTCAATACTCATTACATAGTTATTGTATATTTTATTGTCTTTAATCTCAATTGGATTGTACTGATTATTGTCTTCTTCCATTGTCATACTAATAGTCTCTTCTTCCATTCTGATTGTTTTTGTTTTTTCTCGTGCAAGAAGATACCATCTTCTCTATATTGTTGATGATGTATATTCTTTAATCTTGGTATTTTTAATTTCTTCTATTTTATGTGGTGTAAATATTTTAATTTCTTCTTCAAAGAGTTTTTTCCAATATTCTTGGTTTTGTATTTCAATGATTTCTTTTCTTTGATTTCTATTTTGTTTCTTATTTTGATATTGTTTGTACCTTCTTTGTGTGTTATTATGGTATTTGTTTTTCTTATATTGATATTGTTTATTTCTATTGAAGTTATTATTATTAAAGTGTTTATGACGATGATTATAAATGAAGTGATGAGTGAAATAATTTGTATCATCAATGTTATGATATTTATGGTTATAATTGTTATTGAAATGATTAGTGTGATTATTCATGTATATCTGTCAATACAGATAATACCTATTTTCACTCATTCTTCTATCATTTATATTTCTTGGTTGATGTGAAATTCTTCTTTTTTGGTTATTTATTTTTTTATATTTTTTGTGGTGTCTCCTGTAATGCATCTTTTTATTTAAAATATCAGGTAAATAGTATGAAATAAATAAAAAATTAGTTAATTAAATGGTAATAGAATTTTCATCAATTCTTCACTAGTCATTGGAAATTAATCATATCACTGAGCTGTTTTAAAGAATAATCTCTTTTTTAACATATTCTTTAGGATTTTGTATGAGTATGAGAAAATTACTTCTTTCATTTACTTCTATTAAGGTTTTCTCAATTTTCTTTCTGTTTTCTTTCTTCTTTTTAAGCCTTTAATTTGATTTAATTTTAATGAATTTTATTTACCTCTTTTTCTTTTATGACACACTTTAGTAGATTCTTTTTCTTGGTTAATACATTCGTATATATTTTTCACTTCTTTTTTTTTTAATAAATACTTAGTATTACATTACAATATGCAATATCCCACCACAATAAATTGTTGCACACTTGCAACATTACCTAATACATTTCATATTCAAAAACATTGTCATAACCAGATAATAACTGGGGGATGTTGTCAAACTTTGCAATTCTATTAATGGTTTGTGTGTTATGTTTCATAGAATGCACTTGTTTTGTTTGGTTTGATGTTGTTGAAATAACAAATGAATGAGAAAGAATGATTCTTTGTTGTATTTTTCAAATTAATTAATAACTAATATTAATAAATTAACGAAATGAATAATAATGAGAAATAATGTAATTTAAACAAAATGAAATAAAAAGAATGATAAATAATCAACATTTCATTGAATAAAATATTATTTAACTTTCATATTTCATATATTAATTAATTCATTTATTAAACATTCTATTTCAGTCAATGTTTATTTACAATATAAACTATCATATTTTATATTAATTTATTCAAAATAAATTTAAATAAAAATTCATTTACTTTCTTTAATTTTTAAATTATTTCATCAAACATACAGTAGAAATAGAATCATATCATCTTTCGGATGATGTTTTATCATTATACATAATTATTATCTTTTTAATTATTTCTTCTTTATGATGAATATTGATGAAAAGTTATTATCTAGTTCTTCTTGGTCAATAAATTCCATATCTTCTTTTACAAACACAAATATTTTGGTAATTTTGTTTTCTATTTATTTCTTTCACTTCTTTCTTGTTCTTCTTCTTGTTGATTTTTTAGGAAGAATAATTTATTTAGTTTCAGTTCTTTTAACGTTTCATTTATTACAACTAATTTCTTCTGTGTATTTCATTCTTTTATTTCTTTATTTGGGTATGCTTTTCTTGTTTAATATTTCTATCTTTTTATCTCTTTCTTCAGTAATACTATGTTAATCATTATCTCTTTTTTAACTTCTTCTACATTAATTAATGTTAATAATATTAACATTGTCATCATCATTACAATTCCATTTTATCTTTGTGTATTATTATAACAATATAAACCTTTTGATTCATTAAATTACATTGGAAAATTTATTATTTTCCAGTTATTCCATTAAACATTTCCAACAATTTTTGTTGTCATTTCTCTACTTTTCTTCATGAACTTCTTTATAAATAACATTAGTATTTAATTAACATGATATAACATATCTCTAAATGGCTGATATTGGAAAATATTCTGTATTATTTTATTCATTGTTTTATTGTTTTGTGCAAATTCTGGTTGAAATTCAAAACAATATTAATTATTTAAAGTTCTTTTTTAATATTTTTATAATATAATCAACACTACTATTCTCACCTGAACAATAGGTTAAAAATTATTAAACATTAATTTAATTTATTTAGTATAATTAACACTATTTATTCATATATATTCTTTTCATTCTTCTATGTCTTGTAACACAGATATATTAATAATAAAAATATATCTCATTTATCACTTTCTCATTATGTTCATTTTATTTATTTAGTTTCTGATTTTGCGGTATTATTTTCTTTCAAAACATTCTTTTTCATTTTGAATTTACAAAATGTATTTTCAATTACTTGTATTTCAAATGAAAAGTAAATTAATTTATTTAATATTCATTGATTGATTGTTAGTTGATAGTCGTTTTAAATAACAATTAAACATGTCAATTATTTATCAAATTGATGAATTGAAGTTATTTATTATTAAAAACATTTAATTTTCATTTGAAATAAATAATTACAATTCTACATTTTTTTTAAATATTCTTCATATTATATTTTATTTAAATGAAAAACAACAAAATATTTTATCAAATGTTACATAAACATTATTGTTGTTTTTATTTAATTTTTACATAAAAATATATATTTTTGAAATAAAAGGAAATAGAAAATATTTAAAAATAAACGAATAAATTTATCGATAATTTAACATAACAGTTTGTTTTTGTTTATTGGTTTGAAATTCAAACATCATTAAATAAAAATAAATTTGTAATGTTATGATTGAATTAAAAAATGAATAAATAATTTTACATATTTTTGAAATATATTTATTATTATAATTTTTAATTTCCATTAAACAATTATTTTTTATTTAGTGACAATAATTATATTTTTATTCATGGATTATTAATTAGAATGAACGATGATAGTGTTGTTAAATAATCAAAATAAAAGAATGAAATATGATTAAATTATTTTTTATTTTATCTTCAATAAACAAAAAGAAATATTAACAATATTGATATTTTCTCATATTAAATAATTTAATAAATAAAATATTAATTATTTCTTCTAATATTTTGTTATTTAATGTAATGGTTTATTTGTTTTGATTTTTATTCATTGTGTATTTATAATAATTATTTCATTTCTTTTCTCTTTTACTTCTTATTCTTATTTTATTATCTTATTTTTTGTTTATCATTTATTATCTTTATTAAATTAATTTGATTGAATTAATTGTTGATAAAACAAAGTTATATTAAATATAATAACAACAAAGAAATAATAAAGCAAAGATAAATAAGTGACATTATTTATTTTCTATTATTATTTATTCATATGAGAATAATCATTTCTTTATACTTTAATATTGTTTATTCTTCAATTATTATTTAGTTTTTCATTAATAAGAATGTTTTTTTTCTCTTCATTATTCTTTTATTTAAATTGAATTGTTTTCTTTTTATTTTTCATCATTTTAATTATTCTCATTGAATTATCATTTATTTATTTCTTATTTTATGTTGAATGAATATTTCATTATCATTATATTATTATTTATAATTTCATTTATTATTAATATCATCATTTATATCATTTTCTTTTCTTATTATTCTTTCATATTATCTTATTTCATTCTTTCTATTATTATTTATTATATTTCTTAGTAAATTACTTCATCATATTCAATTATTATT
>NW_001915212.1:0-1355 GCF_000208925.1 Entamoeba histolytica HM-1:IMSS
ATATTTATGTTTATATTTTATAATCATTTCTATTCATTTTGTATGAAATATTAATGAAATAGATGATTTGATGAATCATATTTATTTTTATTATTTTTATTATTTTATTTATATGTTATTTATCTATCGTATTTTTATATATTTATTTCTCTGTTTATATTATTTATATCATTGTATTCTTCTTATTATCTATATATTATTATATTCTTCTTATTTTATGTTTTTATGTTTATATTATTTAGATTTTCTTATTGTTATTCTTTTATATTTAGTTGTATTAGATTATTTGAATATTCATATTTATTCATCTTTTATATTATTATCATTTATATCTATTTTCATTTTATATTTATTCTGTTTTGATTTATATTAATATTAAATTTATCTTTTATATTTTGATTTTATTATTATATCATTGATTATTATTTCTCGTTTTATTTATCATTTATTCTTATTATTCTTTTGTTTTTCTATATTCTATATCATATATTAATATCATTTTCATTTATATGTTATCACTTATTATATGTTATAATAACATAACACATATGAATGAATATATAATAAACATCATGTTTAAATTATACATATGAATAATAAAAATAAAAATAATAAAATATTTTCAACAATAAAATAATATTAATCATTTTACATCATTAAATTAGACACTTTTTATTGAATATTTCTAATTTTTACATTAAAAATACACTTTTTATTTCATTCTTTTCTTCTTTTATCATATCTTTTGTTTTATTACTCTTTATCTTCTTTTTATCTTCTTCTACTTTATCTTTATTCTTTCTTCATCATATCCAACTTTTTACTTTATTTTTATTCTTTTATATCATTCATTCTCTTCTTTTTCCATTATTTGTTTTTTTAGTTGCCATTCTGACATCTTTTAATTTCTCTATTTTCATTAGCTTATTCTTTAATTCTTTATACATATTTCTTTTCTTCAAATAGGCTCCATTAATATTGTGATCAGCCACAATAGTCATATCAAATAATAGACTAGTTTTATTCTTTTTATCTATACATATATATCTGGTATTTTGTGATATTGTCCATCACTTTTAGGCATTATTTGTTTGTTACATATCGTTGTGATGTCTTTATATTGGAATGTTGTTTCATATTGTATTTTTATATTGATTATTTCCTATGTATTTTCTTATTAATCAATATTATAATGCCAATATTGTCATGTTTTTCCATTTGTGATTTTTTATGACCAATATAAGATAGTAGAATGTGTTCTACTGTAGCTATCTTTTCTTTACAAAGTGTGGAATATTTCAATCTTTCATTTTTCATTATTTTTGCTTTTTTATACCCACAAAATATTGCTCCAT
>NW_001915212.1:1455-14428 GCF_000208925.1 Entamoeba histolytica HM-1:IMSS
CTTTTTATTTCTTCTTTTCTTATTTTATTACATCTTTGTGATTTATTATTTTTATATTCTTCTTCTACTTTATTTTTATTCTTTTATATCTTTATATTCTTTTTATATTATTTGTTTTTCGTTGTTTTTATATTTCTTTCTTCTATTATTTATCAATTTTATATTCATTTATTCATTCTTTTTATTTCTTTTTATTAATTCTTGAGTATTGTATATTTCTTTATTATTTCATTTGTGTATTATCAAAATATATGTTTTATTGATTTTATGTTGAACAAAATATTGAATAATTCAATATTTCCATTCTTAATTATTCATTATTTATTCTGAAATGTTGTGTATATTTATTATATTAAATGAATATGATGAATAAATATCAATATTATTGTTTATTTGATTTTAAAAATAATAAATGAATATGAAATAATAAATGAAATAAAATAATGAAGACAATGAAATGATAATGAAATAAAATAATCTAATATTGAACAAATCAAATAAAGAATATATTGAATATATCATTATTGTTACTTTATTATTTGTTATTTCAATTATTAAATATTAATAAATTATTATTCATGAATATTTAATTGATATTTTACAATTTCATTTTCATTTTATTTAATAAATAATAATTGAATGAATAATAATAATTTAATATATGAAATAATAAAAAGAAAGATAAATAATAAAGAAATATGATGTATTTAATATATAATATAATTTATTATCAAATAAAATAATAATATCAAATGATGAATTATTTTTATTTCAAAATATTTTGCATCAATAAAATATGTTGCTAAATATTTTGCATCATTAATTTTTGCATCATTAAATTTTGCACTTTTTTTATTTGTTTCAATAAAATTTGCATCCTTTATTTTTTTCTTTCTTTTCTTCTTTTATCATCTCTTTTGTTTTATTACACTTTATCTTCTTTCTTTTTATATTCTCTCCTTTCTACTTTTATTCTTTCTTCATATTCTTCTACTTTTTACTTTCTTTTTATTCTTTTATATCATTCATTCTCTTCTTTTTCAATTATTTGCTTTTTTAGTTGCCATTCTGACATCTTTTAATTTTTCTATTTTCATTAGAATATTCTTTAATTCCTTATACTTATTTCTTTTCTTCATTTACACTCAATTAATATTGTGATCAGCCACAATAGTCATATCAAATAATAGACTAGTTTTATTCTTTTTATCTAATACATATATGTCTGGTATTTTGTGGTATTGTCCATTCACTTTTATGCATTATTTGTTTGTTCCATATCATTGTGATGTCTTTATATTGGAACACTGTTTCATATGGAGGTTTTTTATATTGTTTATTTCCTATGTATTTTCTTATTAATCCCTCCCATATTATAATGCCTATATTGTCATGTTTTTCTATTTGTGATTTTTTATGACCAATATAAGATAGTAGAATGTGTTCTACTGTAGCTATCTTTTCTTTACAAAGTGTGGAATATTTCAATCTTTCATTTTTCATTATTTTTGCTTTTTTATACCCACAAAATATTGCTCCATCATTCATTTTAGTTAATTGTAGGAATGCATTTTTTTTAATATTGATGGACTTCCATGCTTTCACTGTAGTAGTTTTATCTACTCATTTTGACTCAAACCATCTTCTAAAATATCATTTGTTTGATGACACTTCCATTTTTTGATTTATTTATCTTTAATTTCATTGTGGATTATTCCCATTTCTTCACTACTTCTTTTTCTTTTTTCTTTTCAATCCCTTCATTTATTATTTCTTCTATTTTTGTTTCATTTATTTTATGAATTGGTGTTTTTTAATTCTATTCCATATTCATTTCTTACTGTACCATTTATCTAATATGTTATTTCCTATTTCACATTCTCTGGTACATTAGTACATCACTGTTCTAATTAATTCAATAACATATTCATAATTTATATTATCTAATATGCAAATTTATCATTACTTTAATTGTCACTTATAAATATGATAAAATTAACATGACTTATATTCTATAATATTGTTATTTATTATCACCATTCTTATTTTACACTTTATAACAAATTCTGGTATTATTTTATCTACTCTTTTGTTTTCTATTTCTTTTCTTTACATAATTAATTCTTAATCTTTTCTTTATGTATTGTTTGTTCATTACAAATTCATTTTCTTCAATTCAACTTCATTGTTTTGTTGTATTTTTGGGTTTTATGAGTGTTTCTATTTCCTTTATATTTCTAAGAATTATCATTTCTTTTTATATTTTTCTATACTTGTTATGTTTTTATTATGTCTCATCACATATTAATATAAACACTTTCCCTTTTATGTTAATTACCTGCATATTAATAAATTTTAATACGTTATTTTGTATTCCAACGTTCATTTTCATCACCTCATGTAAGTATAACATACTATATTGAATTATTTAATTGAAAGAATAACTGAAGATAGGAAATAATTAATCAAATAAAAACATTAAGAATAGGAGTTAAACAAAAAGAATAAAACTGATAAATTAAACAGAATAAAAGATTACATAAATAAATGAGTGAGTAATAATATCTAAAATACCTAAATGTTTGTTGTTGATTTATTTTTAATCAGATAATTTTGATAGAAGAGAGAAAAAAGTGAAGAAGTATTACTAAAATTCGGTGTAAACAAACAGTCATACAATATTTACCAATAAACAATCAAATCAAATGAGTTGTGAATATTTTAATTATTTTTTAACTAAAAGATTGAGTCAGACGAAGAGAGTTATTATTTAAAAGATGCAAAAACACAAATGAACAATGTAATAACACAATAGTTAATAGTTATGATCTGTTATTAAAAGCTAAAATAATACAAATTAAATAAAGTCAAATGATGAAAATAAGAAGAAAGACAAAAGAACATAACCAAAAAAGAAACAAAGAATAATAAAAATAAAAAAAAAGAAAGAAGAAAGAAATTTCAAAAACATAAAAAGCATAATTCATACAAAAACAACAAAAGGAATAAGAAATAGAAAAGATGAACAAAAAAAAGGAATAACATTTAGATAAAGAATAATGATGAATTGTTTAATGACGTCAAATAAGAAAGAAGGAATGAAGAAGAGAAAAAGATGTAATAAAAGATACTAAAGGTTAAGGAAAAGAAAAATGATAAAAAAAAGAGTTAAAAAAGAAAGAAAAAAGGAAAAGAAGAATAAAAGTCCAAACGGTCTATTTTTATAGGAAGAAAAGAATAAAAACCTAAAGAACTTATAAAAAGAAATAAGAAAGAAGATGTTTAGTAATTATTCACTTGCAGATGATTGGGTCGAACCACTTTCAAGTGCACTTAATGTACCATTAGACCAAGTGAAATATTTTTCAAATGCAGTACTTGCAGCACCAATTTGTTTTGGATTAAGATATCTTCCAAATAATCAAAATATTAAACATATTGTTTATGGAACATTAGGAATGGTTTTTTCATATTTACTTTTTGGAATGGAATTTATAACAGTATTTTTTACATCAATACCAGTTTATTTAATTATGAAATATAATAAAACACAAAAAGCAGCAAATATATGTTTTATAATAACATTTGGATATTTATTATATCGACATATTTATTTATATTTTAATATGTATCTTGTCTGGACACTTGAATTTACAACAACACATATGATTATTACATTAAAATTAACCGCATTTGCATTTAGTGTTGCAAATTCATTTAAGAAAGAATTAACACCATATTTAGAAGCACATAAAATAAATAAATATCCAAGTATTATAGAATTTTATGGATTTATATTCTTTTATCCAGGATTATTTAGTGGACCATCATTAGAATATCGGGATTATATGTCATTTATTGATATGAGTAGATTTAATCTTATCAAAGGAAAAGAACTTCCTAAAATCCCAATTTTGAAATTCCTAGAACATTATATTGGAGGAATTATTATATATTTTATTTATGCATATATTAATAGTAATCCATTACCAAACCCAGAATATTATATTCTTGAACATCCAGAAACATGTAGTATTTGGTGGAAATTATTAACCATTTGGTGGACAGTTTCTACAATTCGATTAAAATATTATGGAACATGGAAATTGACTGAATCACTTGGAGAAATTTCAGGATGTGGTTATACTGGAACAACAAAAGAAGGAAAAGATGAATTTTTATTATATAGAAATGTTAGTATTATAGAATTTGAAGTATGTAGGTCATGTAAAGTAAATATGGATCTTTGGAATACTTATGTTCAAAAATGGTTAAAGAATTATGTTTATGTCTCTATGATTGGAACACCATTAGAAAGATATAAAACAAGTTTAACTATGGCAGTTTGTGCATTTTGGCATGGAGTATATCCAGGATATTATATGTCATTTTTTGTTTTAGGATTTGATAAAGATTTATCAAATTTAATTTATAAACGACTTGATCCATATATGAGAATGAAATTTGGAGAAGGAAGTATTGTATGGAATGGATATGATATTTTATTAAGAATATTTAATCATTGGCATTTAAATTATGCAGTTTATCCTTTCATGAGATTTGAATTAATTCCTTCACTTATTGTAGTTTATAGAACATATTTCCTTGGTTATCTTATTCCATTAATACTTTATTTGTGGTTAACTTATTATCCTCCTCATTTAACACAAGAAAAAATTAAGAAAGAAGAATGAAAGAATAAATAAAATAGGGTTAAATTTAATACGTTTTGTAAGTTTTTTTTATTACTTTTTTTTTGTTTCATCATTTCAAACAGAATGAAATGATTAAGGAAAATATTATGTTATAAAAACTTCAAAAATACTTAACAACTTCAATTCAGTCGAGAATAATTTATTTTTAGTTTAAAAGAAGAGCCAATCTTCACTGTTTTGAGTTTTAAAAAAGCACTCAAAACAAAAAGGCAGATATTAGGTTTGATATTCAAGCAAATATCTTCAATAAATCGATGAAGTTAAATGAAAGTTTCAAAAAAAAAAAAAAAAGAAATAATAAAGATATTTGTGGTGATGACATGAACAAGTTGTCATGAATATTTAATTTAAGAAGTAAAACTAAAAAATATTGTTAAAATAAACATGTCAGATACAACTAAATCATATGGAATGTTAGCTCAAGCTGAAAGAAAGAATAAAAAATTTTTTGATTCAGCTGATTGGTCAGAACAATTTTCACCAATATCATTTCCAGTTGATAGTGAATTTCTTCATACACCAAAGTTACCAACTCATTTTAAAACAACAAATAGTGTTATTGTTAAATGAATGAATAGATAAATGTGAATATAAATTAAAATGAATGAATTTCTTTTTCTTCATTTATTTTTTTTTTTAATTTTAAAAGAAATAAATAAAAAAAGAAGTATTAAATTACTCTGTTGAAATTATTTGAATAAAGAATTACAGTGTAAAAAAGAACTGCAATAAAGAGAATAAGTTGGAATCCAAATATGAAATAATCATTAATTGTTAATGAAATAACTTTTTCATATTGATTATTTGAAGAATAAAAAGAATGACTAAGTGTTGTAATTTTATCCATCAAATCACCAATTGAAGTAAAGAAATCTGAAACTTTATCAGCTTCATCATCTTGAATATCATGAATTGTTTTTAAAACAGTTGCACTACTTCTTAAATAAGTTACACTTTTTGATGTTTTTTCCATTCTATCATATATTTTATTTAAAATTTCATTTCTTTCTTTTGCTAATTTAATATTTAATGCAAGTTCATCAGAAATATTTCCAATTGTATTATATATTTTTATCATTTTACATTTTTCATTATCATCACATTGTTTATTAATTTCTTCTTCATTAAAATTATTAGTAATTGGTTCTAGTTTTAATTCTTGTGTTTCTGGTTCTTTAGTTTTATATTCTTTTCTTTTAGGTATTTTAACTTTTGGATCAATCATTTTAACAGAAAGTAGTCGATGACTATCACTAAGATCTCCATTACTTGCACTAATTCCAAAGTATTGACCAATATCCATTTTAAATACTGCTGCTTTAAAACAACTAACTTTTTCTTTTCCTTGTTGTTGAAGGTCTAAATTAATTTCATGAGTGTCATGATTATATTCAAAATATACTGTAAATGGACTTCCTCTATATGACCCAAAATAACATGACTTAGACATAAGATCAATTCCATCTGTTTCTCCATTATATTCTTTATTATTAAAATTCATTATCATTTGTGCTGTTGGTACTTCAATTTTACCATTTTGGAATGTATCAAAAATAACACTAATTCCTTTCCATTTATTAGATGCTCCAAATGCTTTTCCTGTTTTTAATGGTGTTTGTGTAAACCATAACGCAATACCATCAGCATGTTTTCCTTCTTTATTTGATGTTATTTGTAGTGTAATTTCCATTTTAAAGCTTTTAATAGGTATTCTTTTTCTAGAAATAATAAGTCCTGAAACACTTGGGGTGTCTGGTGTAAGTTCAATCATTGTGTCATTAATCACATTTATTTTACCAACTTTTTTCCAATTTTTAAGTAAAGTAGTATATGGTGCTTCTAATGTAAATTCAGAGATAGGAGATGATAGTCCAAAATAAATGAAGAAAAGAATGATAATCATTGATATTCTTAATAATTCCTTTTTTTTTAAGTTCTTTTTTTTTATAAATTCTTCTTTTAAATTTCTTTTAAAATTTCTTTAAAATTTAAAAAACAAAAACAAAAAAATATCTTCTGAATAAAATTGTGTTTTTAAAAAAGATTTAAGACATTAAATCAAAATATTGACTCTCTTGTTTGTTTCTTCTGAAATACACAAATCCTACAACAACACATGCCAATAATACTAAAACAACAAAGATAACAATAAGAGCTCTTTTTGAATTACTATAATTATTAGTATTTTTATTTGTTTCAATAGGATGAATATTTGATTGTTGTGGTTGTTGTAAATGTTGTGTTTGATTAATAGATTGAGGTAAAGATGGAGGAGTTACAGAAGAAGGATGTGGTGTTTTATTTTTGATTGGATGAATGAATTGTTTATGTGTTTTCTTTGGTATGACTTTCTTTTTATTTTTAAGTCTATTAATCCATTCTTGTTTTGTTGATACTGAATCTGGAGCCCAATGAGGGATTGTTCTATCTTCAATCATTTTACTCTCTATTGCTGTAATTCCAGCTGGTACAACATCAATATAAATTTCAGCTTCACCCTTTGAATCTCTAAACTCTTCTCCAACTCTTATAACAATCTTTTTTTGTTCTTGTTCAATATTTTTCCATTCAACAATAGAACTAAAGTTACAAGGTTGATGAATAGTTTGTTGAACAAGACATTTACTGTTATAATACAAATTCTCAAAAATACTAATTTTTGTATTAACTGTTGTTTTAGGATTACATGTTTTAACAACAACTTTATCTCCAATAGGAACAATAACATTATAATAAATAGCAGATGTTTGAATTGCATTTATATTACAATGATCAGAAGAATGATGACATTGTTCAAATTCTATATTTTCTTTGAATGGAATAGAAATACTTTTAGCATTTCTTATATCACTATGAAGTAATTTATCATTTGATTTCATTTTTAATGAAAATGGAATTTGTGTTCGTTGATGAGAAAGTATTTGAACCATAGTTTGTCCAATAGGTAATTGGAATGTATAAACAAAACCAAATCCAGTAACACATTTAGTTTTAACAATAGAACTTATTAATTTACCACAAGTACTAAAGAATTGAAGTTCGATATTGTGTTGATGTGATGAACAAGTGTTTATAACATATTCTCCTGGATGTGATGTAATGAATCGTATCCAATATTCAAATCCATTTCCTGAATGAAATAATGTTTGTGGTTCAATACTACCTGAAAATGGCATAGGAATAGAACGAGCATTAGGACATGAAGAACCAGGACGTAAAGTGGTTTGAATTTTTTTTGAATTTCTATTAATTGTATTTGTTGTAATTTGTATTTGAGTTGAATATTTAGAAAGTCCATTAACTACAAGTGCAATATAATTGGTTTTTTGTGGTTGAAGTATAAATGAAAATGTGTCTTTTGTTTGTGTTAACATTGTTTTATGTAAACAAGAATTAACTGATGGACCACTTGGACAACTTGAAGAAATTCTTAGAAAGATAGTTGTTGGAGGAATGGTTTGAAGTGTTCTCAATGTAACTTGGATTGGTTGTGTGACTTTATTAGTAATTCTATACCAAACAGCATGATCAGTCATTGAATCACCACATCCTGGGAATGACATTGGTTGATTTTTATTGTTTAATACATCTAGCGTTATAGTTCTAACTGAGTCAATGATGTCAATGTCAATTGTCTCTGATGAGTCACATAGAAATTGTTGTGAAAATGCAAAACTTAGCAATAAGAAAAACAACATCAAATAATAAAAAAGTAAATTATTAGTTCTTAATTTCTTATTTAATAAAAAAAAAAATAAATCAAATATGATTTACTCATTAGTTTGTATTTTATCATGTTAAAATGTGAATATTTCACTTTCTTCAACATATTTTATTTCTTTTGAATTAATGTTTTTTTTTTTCAAACATTATTAACTTAAATGATACTTCATTTAAATTGTTATTTTGATTGTTATTTTGATTTTAATATATATTAAAACTCTTCATTCTTTATTTTCTTATTGTATGTTGAATATATTCATATCATTATGATAATTACTATGTTTCATTTATCTTCAATTTATTTTCAATATCAATAATCACTTTTTTTTCTTGATAATAGCTATTTATGTTCAACTTATAACCAACATTATTAAATATATTTGTATCTTTATAAATAATATTATTCCATCATATTAATTGTTTCATTAACAATTATTCATAACAAATAACGAATAAAGAATAGTCAATGAGTCTTAAACAGGTAGTATCTCATCAAAGAAAAAATCATAATCAGATGATAATTGATGACTCAAAATTGATTTGATAAATGAAAAAACAAAATAATACGTTAATTACTATTTTATAATATTAATTCTTTTCCTATATTCTTCTCTTTTGCATTTCTGTATAAGTCATATCCAACAATATTATCATATAATGCCATTCCAACAGATTTAAAAATGTTAGTTCTTCGTTTTAATGACTTATTTCTTTTAACATCTATTAAGTAATGAATATTTTCCTCAGAAAGTTTATTACTTTTCAATGGAATTAAAATGTCACCACTCTCTTTTTTTGCATAATCCATTTCAATAAACATTGATGTTTCTTCGTTAAACACAGCATCAGGAAGTTCACGAGAAGTGGGGAGATAAGAACCAATTGCAATAATTGTTTTATCAAGATAGAGAAGAGGTGTGTCAGGAAGAACAGGTTTAGAAGAAGTAGTTGCGGTGATAATTACTTGAGAATTAAGAACAACATCAGTAGAAGAAGAACAAACTACAAAATGAATATGGTGGTGGATATTATGAAGAAGTAAGTCATTTGAGAGTTTGAGGATAAAAGGAGAAAGATCCATTTCAGGAAAGTTGAATAAATAAATAGTAGAGAATTTTCTAATAGAACACGCAAAGAGTAATTGGTAATAACCTTGAACACCACAACCAATTAAACCTACAGAATCTACATTTTGTGGTGTAAGAAGATCAATAGCAAGACCACCAATACCACCAGTTCTAATTGAAGTTAAAGTGCTTCCATCTAATAAACAAAGAGGAAAACCATTTGTGTCAAATAAAATCATTAAACCGAAAATACTAGGGATGTGATGATAAATATTGTTAGGAGTAATGGTTAATACTTTACAACCAAGGCATTGTGAAGAGAAAACAGGCATTGTAATAATAGAATGATTGTTAAACGAAGAGGTAAGTCTATTAGGAACAAAACAATTAAAAGAATTAAAAGAATATAAGGTTTGTTCAATTAATTGTATTAAATGAGGAGGGTTAAATAACGATAAAATAGTTTGTCTATTCAAGAATAAGAAAGATTTGTTCATGCATAAAGAAATCAAATAGAATTCAATTTAAGATAGAAGGTAAAGTCAAGAAAGAAAGAGAAGAAATAATTAAAAAGAATTTAGTTTAGTGTTAATCTCTTTTGTTTATATTATCTTTGTTTTATTAAAATTAATTACTATTGTTATTAATAAGTAATTTTATTTTTTAAATGTTTATTTATAAGAGAATCAATGTTTAATAACATTTATCATGTTTTTAATAACAAATTTTTAACTTCTTTAATAATGTTAATTTCATTTTCAATTCTGTATTTAATTTAATCCTTTACGTATTTATTATTGTTATTGTAAAATGATATAAAAATAACATTTATTTAAAATAGAATGATGTTAAAAACAATGATTAATTTGATGTGTTAATAACGTGTATTAACTATTTAAACATTCATATTTTGAACTTATAAACATCAAATTAAATTAAAATGGAAGAGTTAATAAACAAGAATAATCAAATAATTAAAGAAGTAGTAGAAACACTTCCAAACATTCAAAAATCAATTGATGATGTTAATAAGAATTATCAATATTATATAGGAAGTATTAAAAATGAAGTATTTAGAATAAAAGATGATGAAAGATACTCAGAAGCAATTAAAAGAGGAGAAGGAATATTTGATAGGATTGATGAAACAGAAAGAAGAAGAAAACTAGTGATAGAAAAAAGTCAAGAAACAATCAACCAAATAGAAATAATGAAGAATAAAATGTCAAGAATCATAAAAGAATGTAACGATGATGAAGAAACATTAAGTAAAACACGAAATGAATTAATAGATAAAATCATTTCAATTGAAGAAATGATCATGAAAGACAAAGTCAAGCAATTAGAAGAAGAAATTAATAAAGTTAAAACACAATTTAATAAGAAGAAAGAAGAATGGGGAAAGCATTACAGTGATTATTTAGAAAGAAAGAAGAGAGAAGAAAAGAAAAAGAAAAAAAGAAACAAGAAGAAGAAAGAAAGAAACAAGAGCAAGAGAGATTGAGAGTAATGAAAGGAATGAACACAATGGAAGAAATGTTACAAATAGAAGAATGGACAAATAGAGAAGTATTCAATATACTATTTGATTCAGATATTGATAATTGGAGTAAAAACACATCAGTATTTGGAGAAAGAGTAAAGAATAAAGGACATATAATAATTATTATTGGAGATGAAGAAGGAAATAAGTTTGGAGGATATGTTAATTCTAAAATTGATAAAGTTGGTAATGGTTATATTGGTGATTATACAAATCATTTGTATTTTCATTAGAATCAAAAGGAAGAATAAAAGGAATGATGGAATTTGATATTGAACAACCACAAAATGCATTTAGGCTATATAGTCAATCAAGTATTTGTTTGTTTGAATTTGGAGGTGGTGATATTCTTGTTTGTAAAGAAAATAATAAAACACAATCATATTGTAAACAACAAGATTCATTTAAATATGAAGGAATTGAAAATGCACTTTGTGGAAAAGAAGATTTCACACCAAAACGAATTATAGTAATTGAAATGAAATGATTCAATCTTGATTAATTGAAAATGAACTAAAAAAGAATAAAAACAAATCAATGAAGAATATGAACATTTCATTCATCTGCCAATGAATGAAATGTTGAATTAAAAATTGACATAATTCAATGTTGAAATATTTTATTTCATTTAATGAAATTTTCACACCCAATGAGAGTGTTTTTAATAAATAAGAAAAGAAATAAGATGAAATGAATAAATAATTTATTTGTATTATTTCATTGCATATAATAACAAATAATTGAATTTCATGTTTTAATTTAAATTAATAAAGTCGATCTCCATCAACTAAACAAATTATTTGAGATTTATTTGAATCACACTTTGATACTCTTTAAATAATTATGGTAATGACAAATAATTTGAATGTTTGCTTGAATATGAATGTTTTAGATGGAGTATTTATTGTAATGAAGTGTAAATGAGTAATTGTCGAATATGTCAAACTCAAGTTTTATTCATATTAAGATGTCATTATTCATTTCTTTTTAATGAATTAAAATACAAAAAAATATTTCTCATATAGATTGTATTTCTAACACAATTATAATCAAATTTAATGATAATGTTGAAAATATTAAACAATAAAATGCAAAGACTTTCATAAAAATGAAAGAAAGTATAAAGAAATAAGAATAAAAGAATAAATTAATTTAATATTCAACTTTATTATTTATTCATTATTAAACATTATAATTATTATTGAAAGATAAAACACAACCAATCAAATCATTTTCATTTGTTCAATCATATTTTGATTTTCAATGTCTATCTATTGTTTAATATCAAGTGGTTATTGAATGAATTTATTTTTAAATCATATTCAATGGGTACGAAAATTAGCAAAGAAAAAATGCATCTAAATAATTTACAAAAAAGAAAAAAGATGCAAAATAATTTGCATCCATAGAATTTTCCATTTATTATATTTTGCTCCTAAAAAAATAAAAAATAAAAAAATATGATAAATATACAATCTGTATATATTTATGTTTATATTTTATGATCACTTGTATTCATTCTGTATGAAATATTAATGAAATAGATGATTTGATTATTCATATTTATTTTTATTATTTTTATTATTTTATTTATATGTTATTTATCTATCGTATTTTTATATATTTATTTTCTTTTTAAATTATTTATATCATTTGTTTATCTCTATATTATTATATTCTTCTTATTTTATTATTTTTATGTTTATATTATTTAGATTTTCTTATTGTTATTCTTTTCTATCTAGATGTATTTGTTTATTCATCTTTATCATTTTTATATTATTATCATTTATATCTATTTTCATTTTATATTTATTATCATTTGATTTATATTAATATTAAATTTATCTTTTATACTTTGATTTTATTATTATATCATTGACTGTCATTTCTCCTTTTATTTATCATTTATTCTTATTATTCTT
>NW_001915211.1:0-7589 GCF_000208925.1 Entamoeba histolytica HM-1:IMSS
ATAATGAATAAAAAAATCAAATGAAATGGAAATTAAATAAATAAAATGATAAAATTATATTAAATAACAACATATTAGAAGAAATAATCAATGTTTTAAATGTTAAAATATTTAAAATGAGAAATAATCAATATTGATAATATTTCTTTTTATTTATTGAAGATAAAATAAAAGTATCATATTATTTTAAAATAAAATAACAAATACTTTAATCATATTTTATTCTTTTATTTTGATTATTTAACAATATTATCTTCATTCATTCCAATTAATAATTTATGAATAAATAAAAATAAATAATTGTTTAATGGAAATTAAAAATTATAATAATAAATATATTTCAAAATTATGTAAAATTATTTATTCATTTTTATTCATTCATAACACTACAAATTTATTTTTATTTTAATGATGTTTGAATTTCAAACCAATAAATAAAAACAAGCAATTATGTTAAATTATCGATAAATTTATTCATTTTTTTAAATATTTTCTATTTCCTTTTATTTCAAAAATACATTTTTATGTAAAATTAAATAAAAACAATATTAATAGAAAATTATTTTATAATAAAATAATGTTTATGTAAAATTCGATAAAATATTTTATTTTTTAAAATACTTTGTTGTTTTTAATTGAAATAAAATATAATGTGATGAATATTTAAAAATGTGAAATTGAAGTTATTTATTTCAAATGAAAATGAAATGTTTTCTAATAATAATGAATAAATAACTTCAATTCATCAAATTGATGGATAATTATCATGTTTAATTATTATTTAAACAACTAACAACTAAAATTAATTAATGACTATTACAGAAATTAAATTATTTATCAATTAAAATACAAGTAATTGAAAATACAATTTGTAAATTCAAAATGAAGAAGAGTGTTTTCAAAGAAAATAATACCGCAAAACCATAAACAAAAAGATTATATGGAGAAAGTGATAAATGAAATATATTTATTATTGATATGTCTGTATTACGAAAGAATATATCTGAATAAATAGTTGGGTATATTAAAAAAATATAAAAATAACTTTAAATAATTAATATTATTTTGAATTTCAACAAAACAACGAATAAAATAATATTGAATAATTTTCCAATACTATACATTCAGAGACATGTTTGTATCATGTCGATTAAATGTTATTATTCTATTCATAAAGAGATTCATGAAGAAAATAAGAAAACAAAAGTAGATAAATAACCCAAAAATTGATGGATTTTTTAAATGGAATAACTGGAAAATAATAAATTTCAAATGTAATTTAATGAGTCAAAAAGTTCATCTAGTTTTGATAATACACAAAGATAAAATGGAATTGTAATAATGTTGACGATGATAAGATTATTAACATCAATTAATATAGAAGAAGTAAAAAAAGAGATAATGATTATCATAATATTACTGAAGAAAAAAGATAGAAACATTAAACAAGAAAAGACTAACCAAATAAATAAAAATAATGAAATAAAAGAATGAAATACATAGAAGAAATTAACTATTGTGAATTGGAAATTTAGAGAACTGAAACTAAATAAATTATTCTTCCTAAAAATGAACAAGAATAAGAAAAGAAAGAAGTGAAAGAAATAAATAGACTACAAAGTTATCAAATTGTTTGTGTTTGTAAAAGAAGATATCGAATTTATTGACTAAGATGAACTAGAAAATAAAATGTCAAAATTACTCATCATAAAGAAGAAATATTTGAAAAAAACAATAAAGTATGTATAATGTTTGAACATCATCAGAAAGATGATATGATTATATTTCTACTGTATATTTGATGAAATAATTTAAAAAACATTAAATAAATTAAATGAATTTTTGTTTAAATTTATTTTCAATAATTTAATATAAAATATGATAGTTTATGTTTTATATAAACATTAATTTAAGTCAAATGAATAATAAATAATGAAATAATTAATTAATGTAAGAAATATGAAAGTTAAATAATATTTTATTCAATGAAACATTGATTATTTATCATTATTTTTATTTCATTTTATTTAAATTGAATTATTCTCATTAATATTCACTTCATTAATTTATTAATATTGATTATTTATTAATTTGAAAATACAACAAATTATCATTCTTTCATATTTATTTTCTTTATTTGTTTATAGATCGAAGGTGGTACATCTGAAATACTACACATAAACATTTATACAATTCGTGTTTTGACTCTCCACATTATTATCTGGATATGATGTTGTATTTGAATTAGAAATGTATTAGTTAATATTTCAAATTGTGTATTATTTTATTATGGTAGAATATTACTTAATGTGATATAAAAAATGATATTTATTAATAAAGAAATTATAAATATGTATTATTCAATGAAAAGGTATCTACTAAAGTGTGACTGAGAATAAAAGGACATAATTTATAATAATATAGTGGTAATGAAAGGTTTTCTTCTCTCTTTCATAAAATAAAATAAATAAATAATGAAATTGTTTAAAACTAAAGCATCAAACAAAGGCTTAAAAAGAAGAAATAAACGGGAAGAAGTTTGAGAAGACTTTAACAGGAAGAAATAAAACAAAGGAGTGTTTTTCTCATGTTCATAGAAAAACCTAAAGAATAGGTTAAACAATAAAAATTATTCTTTTTTTTTAAAAAAAAACAGTGAGGGATGCGATTAATCTTTGCTAAGCAAGGAAGAATAGATGAAAATTCTAATAACACTTAATTAACTAATTATATCTATTTTTGTTATTTATGTAATATTTTAGATTTATTTCTTTTATCTTTTTCTTTATGTATTTTTATTTCTTATTCTTTTGATATATACTTTATTGAAATTGTTTATTTTTGATTTAAATATAATTATTTGTCAATAAACACAATTTTCATTTATTTTATTCCATATTCATTTTAAATGAAATTCTTATTTGTATTTCAAATGACAATTAAATAATTCATCAATAGATGAATAAATAAAGAAGAAACAATTTAATTATAATATAAATGAGAAATATTATTTGAATTTAATTTAATGAATAAATAATAAATTAAGAATGAATAAAATTAATGTCATTAATCATAATTCATTCAAAACATAAACTACATTAATAATAAACAATTAAAATATAAAAGAAATGATATATTAATAAAATATAATTATTATCAAATATTATTCTTCTATTTATATTTTAATTTCATTATTATGTCATTAAATAATAAATAATATATATTTTATGCAAAATTAAATTTATTCAAATAATGATAAATGTAATTTCTTAAAAATAAATAATTTAAATGTGAAATAATCAGAGATATTCAATGATAGTATGATAAAATGTGTAAATAGTAACATCACGTGCATTTCATTCAATACTCAATTGCTATATCATTTTTCTCTATATTTTGTTCAAAATGAGTTTTTTAACTATAAATTATTCTTTTATATCAATAACACGTTACCTAACATCACAAATATCATATTTCAAAACAATGAAGTTATTCTTCATTAAATATCAATATATGTTCCATTCTTGTATAATTGGAATTTAACAAACGACTCATCAATTAAAACATTAACAAGGTAATGTGTAAAATACTGTTTTAACTTCAATTTTATTATTTCTTGTAACTCTGTTATAGTTCTTGATTTTAGTAAATTGAATTACATCATTTCTACATTTAGAATCACTTTCATTTTAGTGTATATTTAATTATTTTCTTTATTATTTCAATTCACATATTATAATTATAAATATTTGAACAAAATCATCCATCACATCAATTATTTTAATTATCATTACTACATCAAACATTATATTCTTTTGAAATATCATGTATATTATAATCACCGCATTTCTCATTTATTATTCTTCTTTCAAGTATTCAAATTGAACTGAATGTATAACATGACACACAATTCAATTTGTCTCAAATTGGAGTTACCTTTCTTTCTTTTCTCATTTCAACGGTTTCTGTTGATTGGATATTCATTTATTTAACTTCTCTTTTTCTTCACTACTTCTTTTTATTTTCAGAAAATTAATATATTCATCATTCATCATATCAGAAAATGTTCAAACTACATATAATTTGAATATTTCTCTTCTATTGAAATAACAGAAATAATATTCTATTAAATATTGACTTTCTTTTGTATTGAGTTAATTGTTATGAAGTGTTTATTTGTTTTTGGTAACCAATGAATTGAAATAAATGGACTGTATAACATAAAACAACAAAAATGAACGTGAATATTAATGATATTTTTATTCTTTTTGAATTTAAATATAAACATTTTGAACATATTGAAAATATGAATCAAAAGGGAAAGTATAGAATGAAATTTCAATTTGAAAATAAAAGAAAAAGGAGAGAGCTAAAGCAAGGATTAAAGAAAAAAGAAGAAAGAAATAAAGAATATAAACAAAAGAAATGAATAAAGAGATATTCAATTTTAAGAATAATAAATATGAAAAGTAAATAACATAAAAATAAATATATAATGAATAAATAATTTAATACATTTTATTTGATTGATATTTTATTATTTTGTTTCGTTTATTGATTATGGATAAGTAGACTTTATTATTAACAATAACATATTAACTTGGAATATATTTTGCATTTATGAATGTTTTTGATATTAAAATAAATAAGAATATAACGAAATATTAAGAAATAAAAAAGAAATATAAAGAGAAGCATAAAGAGTCGAGTAGTAGAAATCCATCTTCCAAGGTGGATATCCATGTTCAATTGCTAGACAATGTATCTTTTATATTATATTATCTATTTTTAAATATTTAGAATTTGTTTTATTATTTTTCATTTTGTTTTTATGATAAATACATTTTATAATTCTAATCAGTAATTATTTCAATTTATCTCTTTTCTTATTAATCAATTTTCATCATTGTATTCTATTTGATTTATTATGTCTTATTATTTGATTTTCATAATTTTAATATTTATCATATTGTTAAAGTGATTTAATAAATGATATGAATATTATTTGATTGAATATATAGATTTTAGATTCTTTATTTCTACTTATTTTATCAATAATGACGTATTATCTTTTTATTTCTATTATATTCATTTATCATTCAATATTTAATTTATTCTTATTTATTTACATTTTGAATATATTCAATATTATAGAATATAATTATTTGTTATTTGTTATTTCGTATTTTATTTTTTTTATTATTTTATTATATTTATAATTCTTGTTAATTCTCATTCATTTTATCATTTCTATTATACTATATGATACTTACAATTATATATCATTATTAATTCATAATTTAGAATAATTATTATCACTTTAATATTCTTATAATATCTTATTAATTGTTCAATATATTTCATTTATAATACTTTTATATTTCATATAACTTATTCTCTTGTTTTAATTATTTATAAAATTCAATAGAAATAAAGATTTATTGAAGTATTAGTAAGTATGATTGGTGAATATGTTAATGAAACAATTGGAACAGTATTGTATTATTGTACAAGAGTGAAATAACAAATAATGTATTAGATAGATGGTATGGTATGAAGGGAATATGGAATAGTATTAAATATCACTATTTGATATAATCAATCAAACAATAATAAAAAATAATAAATGAAGGGATTGAAAAGAAAAAAAGAAAAGAAGTAGTAGTATAGAAATAAAAAATTATTGACCAATACATTAAAAAATTGAAATTCATCAAACAAGTAGACACTTTAGAAGATTGAATGAGTCAAAAGGAGTAGATAAAACTACTACATTTAAAGCATTGAAATTAATCAATATTAAGAAAAATGTATTTCTACAAATAATGAAAATGCAAAATGGAGCAATATTCAGTTTGTATAGAAAAACAAAAATAATGAAAAATGAAAGATTGAAATACTGCCCACTTTGTAAAGACAAGATAGCTACAGTAGAACACATTTTACTATCTTATATTTAACATAATAAATCCTAAATGAAGAAACATAACAATAACACAAAATACCATATATATTTATTTGATAAAAAACCAAATTGTCTAATATTTGATATGACTATTGTTGCATATCATAATATTAATTGAGTGTAAATGAAGAAAAGAAATAAGTATAAAGAATTAAAGAATATGCTAATGAAAATAGAAAAAAGAAGAGATGACAAAACAATTTCAGCAGTAATTTCAACAAATGGATTAATAAATACCAAAAGCATTAGATTCATTAAAGAATTAAAAATTTGATATTTATAAAGAAGTTAAAATTCATGTTATTAAAAATATGAATAATTTAATAGAAGATCGATTCTATCATAATTAAACATATGCTATAAAGTTTCTAGAAAAAATTCAATAATAAGAATAATATCCACTGATTAATAAACAATGAAAACTAATTTTATTAATAATTGATTAAATATTTTTTAATTTTTCTATCTTTTCAGTTATTAATATTATGTCATAAAATAATTGAAGAAGAAATCTCCATTATGAATGAAAATTTACTTAAAATAAATAAACTATGGAAATGTAAATTTTTTTTACTTATTATATACTAAACATAATATTATGAAAATAAGATTTTGATATTTATTTTTATTTGTAACTAATTAGTAAAGTAATAAATAAAAAATTATAGACTTAAAGACTTATATTAAATATAGATTAATTATAATGATAATTAAAAATATTTTTGAAGTTAATTGTTCTGATTATTTCTTAATACACCAACTTGGAACAATAACGCTAAGTATAATAATGAAAAGTATATTCTTTAATTTATTTATCTATACAATATGACTAATTTTATGATTATTACTTCTTCATTATTAATAAGTTTTTATCATTAATTAATTCGAAGCCATTGTTAAGTTGATTAATCCTTATACATTTGTAAATTATAATATTCTCATTTGATAGTTAATTATGTTTTGATTGTATTTAAATTTGATAATTTTAATTAAGAAAATAAATAAAAAAAAGAAAAAGAAAATGGTCCCGGCGGGGATCGAACCCGCGACCCTCGCATTTCTCTTTCCTATAAGTACGATGCACTACCGACTGTGCTACGGGGCCTTCTTCTTTTTATTCTTCTATTTTATTATTATTTTTTATTTACCTAATTTAAACACAGACCCAAAGACGATTCAGAAGCACCACACAAATATTAAAATATTTCCTATTTTCGAATCGTCTGTCTTCTGGTCATGATATTGCTTTTGGTGAGACTATGAATATTCAAAACTAATCGATTATTACTACTATTCATTATGATATATGTCTAATTATTTATTATGATGGTAATAATTATTTATCAACATGAATGTACATTTATTAATGACCGTTTTGAGTTGAATATATTGAGTGTTATCAAGAAAAATGTTTCTTATGTAGTTGTTGATATTTAGTGAGATAAAATATAGGCATATTGTTAATGATATATTCAATATAAAATAATAAAATAAACAATAAAGAGTTTTAATATTCATTAAAATTAAAATAAAAATCAGATAACAACTTAATTGATGACTATTTAATTCGAGCAAGTTTGAAAAATATTTCAATAGAAATAAAATATGTTGAAGAAACTAATTC
>NW_001915211.1:7689-14558 GCF_000208925.1 Entamoeba histolytica HM-1:IMSS
ATTTTTCTATCTTTTCAGTTATTAATATTATGTCATAAAATAATTGAAGAAGAAATCTCCATTATGAATGAAAATTTACTTAAAATAAATAAACTATGGAAATGTAAATTTTTTTTACTTATTATATACTAAACATAATATTATGAAAATAAGATTTTGATATTTATTTTTATTTGTAACTAATTAGTAAAGTAATAAATAAAAAATTATAGACTTAAAGACTTATATTAAATATAGATTAATTATAATGATAATTAAAAATATTTTTGAAGTTAATTGTTCTGATTATTTCTTAATACACCAACTTGGAACAATAACGCTAAGTATAATAATGAAAAGTATATTCTTTAATTTATTTATCTATACAATATGACTAATTTTATGATTATTACTTCTTCATTATTAATAAGTTTTTATCATTAATTAATTCGAAGCCATTGTTAAGTTGATTAATCCTTATACATTTGTAAATTATAATATTCTCATTTGATAGTTAATTATGTTTTGATTGTATTTAAATTTGATAATTTTAATTAAGAAAATAAATAAAAAAAAGAAAAAGAAAATGGTCCCGGCGGGGATCGAACCCGCGACCCTCGCATTTCTCTTTCCTATAAGTACGATGCACTACCGACTGTGCTACGGGGCCTTCTTCTTTTTATTCTTCTATTTTATTATTTGCTTTTGAATATAAAACAAAATTGGCAAGTCAGAAATAGCACATAAACTTTAAAATAAGTTCATGCTTTGGTTTCCCTATTTATTATCTAGATTTGCTGATCCATTTGAATATGGATTTGGATTAATCAATGTTTCAATGAATGTAATGGTGTATTATGATTGGATATTATTGTTGTAATATAAGAATTGATATTTATTAAATGAAATTAGAAATATATATGGAATATATTAGCAAAAGAAAAGTACTACTTGATGTAGCTAAAACTAAATGAAATTAGACATAATAATATAGTGTAACGAAATGTTCATTCATTATAAAATAAAGAAAATAAAAAATATAATTTTTTTTTAAATTAAAGTAAAAAATCAAACATAGATTTAAAAAGAAGAGTTATGAAGAAAGAAGGATGAACATACAATAATATAAATAATTAAAACAAAAGAAAACACTATATTCACAAGTCAAAAAGAAAGTCTAAATAATAAGTAAAAAAGAAATTACTCTTTTAATGATGTTTTATGTGATTAATATCTATTAGTAATGAATAATTGACAATTCTATTAACACTTAATTATCTATTTTTTATTTTGAATATTATATAATGTACGTTTATTATGTTTATTATTTTTGTTATTTCATTTATGAATATTCTTGTCTCTGTAATATTTTCTTCTTTACTGTTATTTCTCTTTCTATACTTGTTGCTCTTTCTATCTTTTTATTTGATTTTCTTCGTGTTTATGTAACTTCTTTTGTTATTTCTTCAATTTATTCTTCATTATTTTGTTCAGTTATAACATATTCTTCTTTTAAATATTCTTGTACCAACACTTTATTTATATTTATTATACTTTCAATATTATTATTGAATTTATCTTCATTACTTATTTATTCTTTGTTTTGTATTATAACATTTATTTTTTCTTTATATATTCTTCTTTTATTCTTTATTTTTGTTTATTCATATGCTATAATTATCAATTCCTGTTTGTATTGTTTTTTCATTCTCTTATATTATTCTTTTATTTTGATACTTTTTGTTCATTTGGTTCTTTAGACTTTTATTCTTATTTTGTTGACTTTCTCTTCTATTTCTTACCTCTTTCTTGTTTCTTTTCATATTCTTCTTTTTCTTTTTTTTCTTTGTACTTCTTCTTGTTTTTTTGTTTTTTTTTGTCTTTATCATTATTTATTATCTTTTTATTTCATCTTATTTTTCTTTTATTTTCTCTTCCTTGTTTTTTATTTCTGTATTGAAATATATTTTTCATTTTTTACTTTCATTTTGTTTTCTTTTAACATCACTTTTTATGATTTTATTAATTAAGTGTCTAGCATGGTTGTATAACTCTTTGTATTTATAATGCTCTATCTTTGGTTTTTATTTTCTTTGTTTTATGCTTCTTCTACAATTTTAACACCTTATTCTTTCTTCTTTTAATTCTATTGTATAACATTATAGTTCGTATATTCTTTTTCTATTCTTTTATATATAATATCTTCTTTGTTCTCCTTTTACATGTTCATATATTATATCTTCTATATTTGTATTTCATTTCTTATTTTTATAAGTTTTTATCTGATTCTTATATTTATTATAACCATTATAACTTTGTTTAGTTTGTTGTATCTTATTCATTGAAATATCACTTTTATAATAAATAATAGAAGAAAATAATGCAATTATTAATTACCTATAATTGATAGTTTTATCATAATGAGAAATTAGTGAATTAGTTTCTTCAACATATTTTATTTCTATTGAAATATTTTTCAAACTTGCTCGAATTAAATAGTCATCAATTAAGTTGTTATCTGATTTTTATTTTAATTTTAATGAATATTAAAACTCTTTATTGTTTATTTTATTATTTTATATTGAATATATCATTAACAATATGCCTGTATTTTATCTCACTAAATATCAACAACTACATAAGAAACATTTTTCTTGATAACACTCAATATATTCAACTCAAAACGGTCATTAATAAATGTACATTCATGTTGATAAATAATTATTACCATCATAATAAATAACTAGACATATATCATAATGAATAGTAGTAATAATCGATTAGTTTTGAATATTCATAGTCTCACCAAAAGCAATATCATGACCAGAAGACAGACGATTCGAAAATAGGAAATATTTTAATATTTGTGTGGTGCTTCTGAATCGTCTTTGGGTCTGTGTTTAAATTAGGTAAATAAAAAATAATAATAAAATAGAAGAATAAAAAGAAGAAGGCCCCGTAGCACAGTCGGTAGTGCATCGTACTTATAGGAAAGAGAAATGCGAAGGTCGCGGGTTCGATCCCCGCCGGGACCATTTTCTTTTTCTTTTTTTTATTTTTTTTCTTAATTAAAATTATCAAATTTAAACATACAATTAATTATGTATTAATAGAATTGGTTTCTGTTATTTCTGACTCAGGGAGATGAATTTCATCGATTTTGCATTTTATAGAGCATCTATATAGTATGTTTGATTGTGGTAGAGCCACTATCTAATAACATTTAGCATGGTTTTAATAACATGGTTTTTAACTTATTTAAAAATGTCAATTTCAATTTTTATTTTTTCATTTATTCTAATGTTTTCAGTATGTACTAAACTGTTTATTGAAATTATTATTTCAATTATTTGATATCTCTTAACTTCTCAATTTTCATCAGCTTATTCTTTAATTCCTTGTACATATTCCTTTTTCCAACACTCTCAATTGATAATGTGATATAAATCATTAGTCATATCATTTATTAATCCGCTTTTATTTAGTACATATTCATTGTCTTTTCTTTTACTACTTTTATATTGTGTTAATGAATATTTCTAATTATTTATTTTCATTAAATTGAAATTTATGTCATTTATTGTTATTATGACATTATCATAATTTCTGTACTTCTTATTCAACATAGTATTTTGTTTTATTTTCAATTTATCTTTATTTGTCATCAATTTGGTTTTTTATATAATTTCATTTATTCTATTGTAGCATCATTGTTTGGTATATTTCATTTTATCTTTCTTCTTTCTTCTATTCTTTTTATTAGATTCATTCATCATTTTATTTCCATTATTTCTGATGTTTTCTTATTCATTTTATTTCATTAATCATCATATATTTTATGTATTTTATTCGTTCTAGTACTTTATTTTTAATATTTTCTTCTTTTTGTTCTTTTAATTTCTTGTTGTATTTGATTCTGTGCATTTTTCTTCATTTAATTAGATCTTCTAGTCTATTGATTTTATTTATATTTCTTTTATTTCATCAAATTTATCTCTTATTATTTTATTTTGGAGATAGAGATGCATATAAATTGAAATATTCATATCATCTTCCCGTTTCTGTATTCTGACAATATCAATCTATTATTAATTTCATTTATTAATTCGTCAGTTTCTTTTCTTTGAAAGTAGTAATTAATGTTGATATATTTTTCTACTTTCATTTCTTTTATTTTATTGATGAGAGTGTTAAGGTATTCTTCATCAATTCTAGTAGAGTTATTCTTTATTATGATGTTTTTTATTATTGAATTACACTCTACTCTTCTTTCTATTATATCATTTACTTTCACTTTAATGTACTGTTTAATGCTTTCTTTTATTTTATGTGATATTTTATTATATTTAATATATTCTTTTTCATTATTTACATTAATATTTTTCACTTTCATTATATTTTTTATTTCTTCTTTTCTTCTTTTCTTCTTTTCTTATATAATTTCTTATTTAATCAATTAATTGCAAAACAATACAACACTTCAATTAAAATTCTATTTCTTTGGTTTATTGTATTTCTTGTCTGACTATCATCTCTTGTTTTTTTGACAATCAGTGCTTTGCTTTTCTCTTCGATTTTCACTACTGTCTTTTTCATAGGAGTAGTTTCGTTCATCTCCATCACCCCTGATGATGCTTTCCCCAATATTGATTGTGTATTTATCACAAGTGTCATCGTTTTCTTCTTCTCTAATTCCTTCTGTGAGATAAAATTTTTAATATCATCTTGTTGTTTTGATATTATTTGTTTATGTTCTTCATTTTCTTTTTGTGAGTTGTCTATTTTTTTCTTGTTATTTCCGCAATTTCTTGATTTTTAATTGCAATTTCTTGATATTCAGAGATTTGTTTTTCTTTATATCTTATCTTTTTCTGCAAGTCTTCAGTGTTTTTCTCTAATACTTAAATCTTCTCTATTAGCTTGTTTCTCTTTTTAGCTCTTCCGCACATTCTTCAATTCTTCATTTTTATTCTTCAGTTTCTCTCCATTAGCTCGGAGACTTCAGATAATTTCTTCTTTATCATTTACTTCAATGATTTTTCTTCCTTCTATCTCAGTTATTTTATTTTCTATTTCTCCATTTTCTTCTTGTACTTTTCTTCATTGCATTGCATTTTAACTGAATCTGTTTTATTTATATTTTCATTTCTTTCTCATTTTTAATTCTATTTTGTGCTTTTTCATTCATTTCATTTGAGATGATTTATTCATCTTCCATATTCTCTATTTGTTATTCTTTATATCTTCTTCTATTTTTTATTTGATTTTCAGGTATGTTATTTTTATTCCTTTCTTCTTTGTTTTGTATTTTTTCTTTTGTTTTCTGTGTTATTTATTATTGTATATTTACATCTTCCATTTATTTCTTTGGTTGATTGTTTGTGTTTACTTCCTGCTTCATTAATTTGATATCTTCATTCTTTTTGTTCTTTCTTTATTTCCTCTTCCACTCTATCAATTATCTTTTTGTTAGACTATACTTCTTAAAGAGTATCATATCATCTTTTTTCTTTACTTTCATACTTCTTGAGTATTTCTGATTATTCTCCTTTCTCTTCCATATACTTTATTGTTAATTATTTATGTTTGTTATTTGTATGGTTATTGTTATCACTCTATTTACATATTTCTTATTTGTTTTCTGTGTTTCTTTCTCTTTCAAATCATTTTTATTGTATTTCTTTTACCAGTCACATTATTATGCATTTTATTGATATTGACACAATTCTCTTGTATGTTGTTAATTTTATATGTCTTGTTTATTTTTATTTACAATCAATAATGATATTACTCAATAATCATTGCATCAAAATTTGCTTTATATCCTGAATGTTTTTGAATAAATAACTTAAATAATAAATAAAGAAATGAAATAATTGAAATGATAATGAAAGAATAAGAGACTAGAATAAACAAAGAAGAATATGTAGAAATATTAAAAGATGCAAATGGACAAAGCAATTAAAACATACATAAGAAAATATGTTATATATATATTAAATAACATGAATATAATAACCCAAATATCGAAGAACGAATAAAAACATCAGATAGTTGAATTAAATACAGAATATATAGAAAAATAATGAGAAAATGAAATAAAAAAGAAAAGAATGAATGTAGTCCAAATTTGTATTATTTTAGTAACAATTGTTTTGTGAATTTATATGTACAATGTTGAAAATGAATATTGAAAAGCATTATTGAATGAATTGAAAAATATTTATAAATGGGCACGAAAATTAACAAAGAAAAAATGCATCTAAATAAATTACAAAAATGAAAAAAGATGCAAAATATTTTGAATCATTAGAATTTTCCATTTATTATATTTTGCTCCTAAAAAAAAATAAAAAAATAAAAATATGATAAATACAGAATATGTAAATATTTATGTTTATATTTTATTATCATTTTTATTTTGTATGAAATATTAATGAAATAAATGATTTGATGAATCATATTTTATTATTTATATTCTTTTATTTATATGTTATTTATCTATCGTATTTTTATATTTATTTCTCTGTTTATATTATTTATATCATTGTATTCTTCTTATTATCTATATATTATTATATTATTATATTCTTCTTATTTTATTATTTTTATGTTTATATTATTTAGATTTTCTTATTGTTATTCTTTTATATTTAGATGTATTTGTTTATTCATCTTATTCATCTTTTATATTATTATCATTTATATCTATTTTCATTTTATATTTATTCTCTTTTGTTTTATATTAATATTAATTTTATCTTTTATATTTTGAATTTATTATTATATCATTGATTATCATTTCTCGTTTTATTTATCATTTATTCTTATTATTCTTTTGTTTTTATATTCTATATCATATATTCATATCATTTTCATTTATATTTTAT
>NW_001915210.1:0-14597 GCF_000208925.1 Entamoeba histolytica HM-1:IMSS
TTGCAGCATTATTTTTAAAACAGCATGAATATCCAGAATTAGCATTAAGTATTTCTGATGATCCAGAATTTAAATTTGATTTAGCAGTTAGTTTACATAAAATTGATTTAGCAAGAGAAATGGCAGATATTATAAATGATGATCATCAATGGAAAGAATTGACTAAATTATATTTGGATAATGATGATATAGAAGAAGCAATTGATTGTATGTTTAAAGGAAATGATTGGAGTGGAATTCTTTTATTTGGTGTTGCATTAAATGATGGTGAATTAATAGAACGATTATTGAAAATTACAGAAGAAAAAGAAATTTGGAATATTGCCTTTGTTTGTGCTCATATTATGCAAATGAAAGAAAAATGTGTTCAAATATTACAAAAGACAAGTAGATATCCTGAAGCTGCAATGTATGCTGTTACTTATGGACTTCCACCTGAATTAGCTAAAAATATTGTTGAGGAATGGAAAACTGAATTATCTGAAATTTATCCAAAACAAGCTGAGGCACTTGCAAATCCACTTGACAACCCTGAATTATTTGTTCTTCCTGAACAACAATAAAACTTAATTGAAATAAAAGAAAATGCGTTTCAAAGTTATTGAATTTAAGGTTAATCATATTTTTATTAAACTTCTTTTCTTTTACATAATAAAAATTTGTGTTATGTCTCTTTTTAAAATTGTTTTTTTTTCTGTAACTACGTAGATATTATTTCTTTTCTTTCTAAAAAAGCTATCTTATTTCAGTGGAATAAGTTATTGTCAACTGAAAGAGTTAATGGTTTTGTCTCATGATAGTAGTAGGTAAATAGAAAAAGGTTTTTATTGAAAAATGTATTTTAGGATTTATTTTGATCAATTCTTTCATTCTTATATAACAATTCATTTGATTATTATTTATTATTTATTCAATCTTAATAAAAATTCATGTATTTCATGATATTATCTTTTTTCTATTTTTTCTTCATTTTTTTTCTCTTTCATAACACGTGTTTATTCTTTTAAATGGATATTAATTTCATCATTTAATATATAATTTCAATGTGTATTATTTATGAATTTATTCTATTGTTATTTAGTATTTTATTTTTACATTGAATAAAGTATGATAAATAAATATAAATCATCATTATATCAAATTGATACATTAGATATTATAAATATATTAAAATAATAAAAAAATGAAATAAAAAATGAAATAACATATATTTAAATGAATAATAAAATAAATGAAAATACAACAAAATTATTATTCTTTTTATTTTATCAAATTATTATTCTTTCATTTCATATTTATCATTATATTATCATTTTAAATTGAGTAAGAGTGTTATTTATGATGAAAATAAAATAAAGAATATAATTAAATTTATATTAATTCTTCATTATTATTCACCATTTCTATTATTAATGAAATTACAAATTGTTATATTATAACTTGTTGATGAAATTTGTTTTAAATTTTATATGTATTAAATCAATCAATATCAACATATTCATTTACATTTTCAATATTCATCTGTAACTTCATATTCTAAATGAGTAATATCTATTCATTTTTCATCATTATCAATACATAAAATAATTTGATTGTATTTGAATATTATGTTCATTTCAATTTATCAGTATTTCATTGAATATTATTCTTGATCTTAACATTGAATAAATTATTTTTATTACTCATAATAATCAAAACATTGGTTATTTTCTTTTTGATTTGTATTAATTTATCATTTTACAATTAAATTTGAATATTAATTTCTACGTTATTATTTATTTTTCTTTCATTTGACTATTCCAAAATTTATTTTCTCGTTGTTCAAAGAAGAAGAGTATAATAATATAATGAAATAAAATATACAAAACTGAAAGATAGAAAGAAAATATCATAATAATCTTAGTTTGTTGTTTTATCATTAGACATCGAATAAAAATGTTTTTAACAACACCACTTCATTGTTTAAATTCAATTTATTTCAACAGAACATTTTTAAAAAATAGTATTATTGATATTATTAAATCACAGCATTTCTTTTTGATATTTCTTCTATAAATAAAACAATATAAAAAACACAATACTTGACTTTATATCTTCACTATTTAGATTTGATGAATATTTTACATAAAATAGTAAAATTGAATATAAACAACTCTTCATATATCATTATAAATGATGTTTGAACATATAATTTCAATTGGCATTATTGTAATTAATTTTTCATTTATTGTTTCGTTTTGAAGTATTTTATTTCAGAAGAATGAAATATTATTTTATTAACATCATGATAATATAACATTTATTGATTCTGATTGGTTTATAGTTATTTTTGAGAAAATGATTTGTTAAGTCAATAACAATGAAATATAAGATGTATTTTTGTTAATTTCTTTCTTAATTGATTTTATTTTTATCTTCATCGATTTCATCAACCTCTCCTTCATTATTTCATAATCTCATTCAACATATTCATTGTTATATATTTAAATATATAAACATATTGTTTCAAATCATATTCTGAGCATATTATTTTTATACATTTCTTTCAATTATAATTATTCAAATGTTTTTTGGTGTATTTTATTTGTGAAACAATCAATTAACATAATGAATTATCACCAAAATAATAAGAGAATATTCTGAATTGTGGTTTTGTATCACACATTCATTAAACATCATTTTCATTGTTGATTCATCACATTGAAAGACAATTTCAAATCTATTTCTTTTTACAGCTATTTTTAATATGTTTCATTTCAATTTTTATATTATTCATTGATGAATGAAAGAAATACAAAAAATTAAATAATGCAATGAAAAAATAACACAGAATAAAGAAATGAAATACAAATATAAAAATAAAAATAAAAGACATGAAAGAAAGAAGAAATAGAAAGTTTATAAGAATGAAGAAAATAAAGAAAAATAAAGAAATACTAAGAATATAGAGAAAAAAAAAGAATAAAATCAGATAAAAGAAACAAATACTTTGATTTATAGTTATAAACAACTTAAATAGAAGAAATAATAAGAAATAGTGATAAGGAAAATTGAAAATAAAGAATAAAAATGATATTTACAATACAAATAAAATGAAAGACATATTGTTTAAGATGGATGAACGTTTAATTAATCAGTGTTTGACATTATAGTTATTAATGAGAGGAATTTAATTACAATTAAAATGACTCATTTTACAACAAAAAGATAAAATGTGTTATATAAAACAATTTATTAGTAAAAGGAAGATTAATAGAACATAGCTTTTGTTTAGTGGTTAAATGTTCAAAACTGCTATGAACAAAGTAGAACAAAAGAGGGGGTGATGAAAAAGAATTAATATATTGCAATAAATCAAAATATGAATAAATAATGAAAGTTGAATAAAACAAAAAAAAAACTAAAAATTTTCATTTTGGTGAATTTATTTGATAAGACATATAATGATACTTGTGTTATTTTTTTGTATTAATTTAGTTTTTTCACAAAACTTTGAAGACTTATTAATTACTGTTACACTTGATGGAAGTATTACAGCAAGAAGACTTGTTGACAGTGCAATTGTATGGCAGACTCAACACTCTGGACCATTATTGACATCTTGTTTGTTTATTTTAACGTATATTAAGGGAATAAAAAAAGATTTATCAAATAGATTTTAGTGGACAAACACCATATATTCCATCTATTGATTCAAGCAAAACATTATTTTCTGTTGATAAAGAACAATTACAATTAAAACGAATGAAATTTAAAATAGAAGATATATTTAATCAATCCCCAGCGATAATAGATAATGTGTTGGTATTTTGTGATAAAGAATCAAAAATATTTTCTATTAGTACTGATTCAGGTAAAATATCTCCTTATAGAATTGCTATAGGAAGTCTTCCTTTTTCTAGAAATCAGTACCATCTTAAAGCTATTGATCCATTGAGTGGCATAGAATTATGGAATATGACTATTGCAGAATATAAAGCAGTTGTTGAAATTCAACGTAAAATTAGTAAGAAGCATCAATTATTAATCAATCCTATTACTAATACTGTTCAGTTATATGAAGAAAATGAAGTTATTTGGAGTAGAAGATTTGAAGACAGTGATATTGTAGGAGCTTTTATATATGATTCTGGAGAAGAGGATATTAGACAAATAGAAGTGTCATTTGTTACAATATCAAATGATGTTATTATAAATATTTTCAATGATAATTTATACGCTATTATTCCAATTTCACTTAGAACAGATAAAGAAAATTATAGTATGCAAGATAACTCCAATACTTTAGTTCATTCTACAAGACTATTAATTGCTCCTTCAATCAAATATATTGATAGTCTTGAAGATCAAACAGATGATAAAAAGAATCAAAGTATTAAGGAAGATGATATGGTGTGTTTAAATGAATTTGATTCATTTCCAATTGATCAAACTGTTCCAAATGGAAGTATTATTGTTATTAATAAAGATAGAATTATTGATTTTGATGATAAAAAATGGAATGAGGTTCTTATACCACTTACAGACATTCCTCCAGTATTACCAAATAATCCTATTCCACCATTACCAAATAATTCGTCTCATCCTATTATATTTTTACTAATACTTATTGTTATTGTTATTATTTTAATTGTATTAATAGTTTTGATGTTGATGAGTAATGCTAATCAATCACCATTAGAAGTTACTGACAAACAACTGGGAACAGGTTCTTTAGGAACTGTTGTGTTTGAAGGTAATTTTAATGGAAGACGGGTTGCTGTAAAAAGATTAGTAAAAGAGTTTTATTCAATTGCACAACATGAAGTTGAAATATTTAACCAAACAGAAGAACTTCCTAACCTTGTTAGATATTATATGAGTTATAGTGACAGAAACTTTATTTATATTGCATTAACATATTGTGAATGTACATTAGAACAACATATTAATACAATGGAATATAGAAAAACACCATTACTAAATGAACATACTATAGGTCTTATGAAAGGATGTGCAAGGGGAGTATATTATTTACATAAACTTGGTATTGTTCATCGAGACTTAAAACCACAAAATGTACTTATTGACTCAAAAGGAGAGGTTAAAATTACTGACTTTGGACTAGCAAAAAAGATTGAAGATAATGCTTCATTCACTTGTTCTCATGGTGGGAGTGTTGGTTGGCAAGCACCAGAAGCCATCAAAGGAGAAAGGTTAACAAGCAAAGTTGACATTTATAATCTTGGTTGTTTGTTCTTTTTTATTGCAAGAAAAGAACATCCATTTGGTCCGTTAATTGATCGTTCAAAGAATATCTTACTTGGAAAGATGGTCAAAATGGATTATGACAATGCAAACGTTTATCAAAATGAATTTGTTATGACATTAGCAATTTTGACTAGAATTGATCCTAATTTACGACCAACTGCGGATCAAATTATGGCATTACCTTTGTTTTGGGATTTTAACAAGAAACTAAATTTTATTAAAAGTGCAAGTGATTTATTTGAAATGGATCCATCAATGATTATTACTAGAGAATTAGATGCTTCAGGCATTGGTATTAGATGGCAACAATCCTTAGACCCTGGGCTAGTTGATTCATTAGTAAAATTTAGAAAATATGATTTTAACAAAACAAGGGATTTATTACGAGCTATTAGAAATAAAAGTCACCACTATTATAATTTACCTAAAAGTGAACAAAGCTTATTTACCAGTTTCCCTGATGGGTTCTATCTTTATTTCTATAAACGTTTTCCAGGTCTTCTGATTCTTGTGTATAATGTCGTCAAAAAACATTATCCAAATGAACCAATTTTTAATGAGTTTTTTATTTATGATTCAAAGTAAGTCAAATGAATTTATTTTTATTGTTATTCTTATTTCTTTATAATTCTAATAGAGATTATTTTCCAATGCAGGAAATACAACAAATTTTAATGCCATGGCTATTGTGTAAAACCTTAGAGTCTTGTAAAGAAAAGCAAACAAGACATAGAAATCTAAGGTCATACAACAAAAAAAGAAATGTCAATAGCAATAAATGGCATAACAATTATAACAATAATAAAGGTAAATGATACACCAAGGAAAAAGGGTTTAGAAGACGAAAGACACAAAGAAAAACAAATAAAAAACAAGGTAAATACAATAATAATAAAGATTATACAAATAACAAATACAAATGGCTAACAATAAATGAGATACAAGAAAGAATAAAAAAAATAACAAGTGAATGGAAAGAAGGAGAATACGAAGAAATACTTAAAAAATATGAAGGTAAAAGAAAAAGATGGTATGATATTCTTCAAGAAGTATATTCAATCAAAAAGAAAAAGATAATTGAAAAAACGAAAGAAGAGTTTAAAGAAAAAACAAAAGATTGGGAGGAAAAGACATTAAGGCTATAGAAGCAGAAATTAAAAACAAAAACCCAATCAAAGAAATAAATGATAGATGTAAAATTGCAAGAATAATAAATAGCAAAGAAAGTGTAATGAAAATACAAGAAGAAACAAAAAATAAAGAAGAAAAGATAGAAGAAGAAAAAGATAAAGAAGAAATACTTGCACTTAAAAATCAAATTACTGAATTAAAAGAAAAACTTAAGAATTAAGTATGAAAAAAAAAATGGAAGAAGAACAAGCCATCTCAGAAGAAATGAGGAGAAAAGCAAAAGAAATAGTTATGAAAGAATTTGAAGAAGAAATTACAGAAATGAAAACACAAAATAGAAAGATTCAAACGAATTATGAAGAAATGAAGAAAGAAAATGAAAAATTAGAAGAAGAAAACTTAAAACTACGAGGAAAAATAAATGAGATAGAAGGAAAGAAAATCACAGAAGTAAATAATAAAGAAGAAAAAATCCTTGTATCCAAGCTAATAAAAAGAAAATTGAAAAAGAAAATGAAGAAATGAAAGAAGAAATTGAAAAGTTGAAAAAGAGAAACAAAACTCTAGAACAAAATGCAAACACATTAGAGAAGAAAATTGAAATGAAAGAGGAAAATACTAAAGAATTAAAGAAAGAAATAAGAGATAAAGAAAAACAAATCTCTGAAATTCAACAAGCAGCAATAATAAGTCATGAGATTGCAGAAATAACAAGAGAAGAATTAGACAACACACAAAAAGAAAATGAAGCACAAAAACAAATAATATCAAAACAACAAGATGATATTGAAAATTTTATCTCACAGAAGGAACTAGAGAAGAAGAAAACGATGACACTTGTGATAAATACACAACCAGTACTGAGGAAAACATCATCAGGAACAATGGAGATGAACGAAACTACTCCTATGAAAAAGACAGTAGTGGAAATCGAAGAGAAAAGCAAAGCACTGATTGTCAAAAAACAAGAGATGATAATCAGACAAGAAATACAACAAAACAAAGAAATAGAATTTTAATTGAAGTGATGTATTGTTTTGCAATTAATTGGTTGAATAAGAAATTATATAAGAAATTAAGAAAGAACAAATTGAAAGCATAATAAAAATGATAAATATCAATGTAAATAATGAAAATGAATATATTAAATATATTAAAATATCACATAAAATAAAAGAAAGCATTAAACAATACATTAAAGTGAAAGTAAATGATATAATAGAAGAGTAGAGTGTGATTCAATAATAAAGAAAAAACATCATATTAAAGAATAACTCTACAGAAATTGATGAAGAATATCTTAACACTCTCATCAATAAAGTAAAAGAAATGAAAATAGAAAAATGTACAAACATTAATTACTACTTTCAAAGAAAAGAAGCTGACCGATTAATAATGGAAATTAATAATAGATTGGATAATATCAAGAAGCAGAATGCATGAATTGCAAGATGATATGAAGATGATTTCAATAGTTATGCATCTTTATCTCCAAAATAAAATAATAGGAGATAAATTTGATGAAATAAAAGAAATCCTAAAGAAAATCAATAGACTAGAAGATTTGGTCAAGGGAAGGAAATGGTACAGAATAAAGTGCATCATGAAATTAAATGAACATGATGAAGAAGGAATAAAAGTTAAAGCACTAGAAAGAATAAAGTACCTAAAATATATGATGACTATGATCAAAGAAAGAATTAAATTTAATAAAGATGAAAGGGTCAGAATCAATACAAATAAAATCATGTTTGATTCTAACAAGAAAATTAAAATAAAGAAGAAAGACCCAAAAAATGAAATATACCCAAATAACGATACTACTTTAGAATATTGGAAATCGTTATATGAAACACAGGTGAAATTAAATAAAGATTATTGGAAAATAAAACAAATCACCTCGTGGAATGAAAGATATAGAAATTATGATAATGTCATAATAACATTAAATGAATTAAATTTCAGTTTAATGAGAATAAGTAACTGGAAAACACCAGGAATAGACACTATATATGGGTATTATTGGAAAAGAATGTCATCATCAAGAGAAGCCATTCTCAGTATCTTCAATGAATGGTTGAACTTCCCCGAAAACATCCCATTAGACATGGTAAGTGGAAAAACTTTATTAATCCACAAAGGAGGTGATAGGAATGATGTCATTAATTATCGTCCTATCAGTTGTACAAACGTAATTATGAAAGTATTTACCTCCATATTAAAAGAAAAGATTCACAGAAGACTTAACATGAATTGTGAATCATTTAAAATCAGTAGCAACCAATTGGGATGTAAGTTGCAATCTTTAGCTGCTAAAGAAGGAATAATTAATAGTTATATGATGAAGCAGCAGAAAGAAGAGAAATACCCAAAATATGTGGAGTCATATTATGACATTAAGAAAGCATATGACACAGTAAACCACGAATGGGTAATTGAATCATTAAAATATTTTAATGTAGAGGGAGTCATCATTGACATGATTGAAAGTATGATGACTAGATGGAAGATATTCATCGGCTATAAATTTAATGAATATCTAGGTAGTATTAAATTAAATAGAGGAATTTTACAAGGTGATTCCTTATCCCCTCTACTCTTCATCATTCAGATGAACGTAATTTCTCAAATCATCGAAGAGAAATTCCCAAAAGCAAATCACACTTTATATATGGATGATTTGAGAATAATGACGCAAAGTAGTGAAGAAATGGGAATAATCCACAACGAAATTAAAGAAATAATAAGTGGAATAGGGATGGAAATGAATGAAAAAAAGTCAGGAATGGTATTAAAAAACATTAAAGAAATACCAAACGGAATGCAAAACATCCCCGTAATTGAAGGTGAGGACTTGTATAAATACTTAGGAATATGGCAGTCCGACGAAATTGATGACACCTTCAATTGTAAAATCATCAAAGAAAAAATGATGAAGAAGATGGAAGAAATAAACACTGATGATAGCAGTAATAGAAGATATATTACTAGAATAAACACGGAAGTAATCCCTATCTTCAGATATTCAGCATCAGTTGTGAATTGGAAAATTACCGACCTAGACAAAATGGATTTGGAGATAAGAAAATACTTAAGAAAGGCAAAATACATTGGTGCTGGAAACTCCAAAGATAGGTTGTATGTCCCTCTAGAAGAAATGGGTGAAGGATTAATAAATATAAGGGACGAATATGTTATTGAATTAGTAAGAACAGTAATGTACTACTGTACCAGAGAAAGTGAAATAGGAAATAACATATTAGAGAGATGGTACAGTAAGAAGGGAATATGGAATAGAATTAAAAAAGCCCTAGGTCATAAAATCCCAGAAACAAAAATAGAAGAAATAATAAATGAAGGGATAGAAAAGAAAAAAGAAAAAGAAGTAGTAGTAGAAATAAAAAAATTATTGACCGACCAATACATCAAAAAATGGAAGTGTCATCAAATAAGTGGACACTTCAGAAGATGGTTCGAGTCAAAAGGAGTAGATAAAACTACTACAGTGAAAGCATGGAAGTCCATCAACATTAAGAAAAATGCATTTCTCCAATTAACTAAAATGCAAGATGGAGCAATATTTTGTGGGTATAAAAAAGCAAAAATAATGAAAAATGAAAGATTGAAATACTGCCCACTATGTAAAGATAAGATAGCCACAATAGAACACATTTTACTATCTTGTATTGGTCATAAAAAATCACAAATAGAAAAACATGACCATATAGGCATAATAATATGGGAGGGATTAATAAGAAAATACACTGGAAATAAACAATATAAAAAACCTCCATATGAAACAGTGTTCCAATATAAAGACATCACAATGATATGGAACAAACAAATAATGTCTAAAAGTGATGGACAATACCACAAAAGACCAGACATATATGTATTAGATAAAAAGAACAAAACTGGTCTATTATTTGATATGACTATTGTGGCTGATCACAATATTAATGGAGCCTATTGGAAGAAAAGAAATAAGTATAAGGAATTAAAGAATAGGCTAATGAAAATAGAAAAGTTAAAAGATGTCAGAATAATTCCAGTAGTAATTTCAATTAATGGATTAATAAATAAAGAAAGTAATAGATTAATTAAAGAATTAAAAATTGATATTGACATCGAGAAAGAAGTAAAAAAACCTTGTAATAAAAAACATGATGGATGTCATGGAATACTGCGGAGATCACAACCAAACATACTCCGTAGAGTTGCTAGAAGAAGATGAAGACGAAGGGACGGGATTAGTCTCCCCTGAGCCAGGAACAATAGAAGCTAGTTCTATTAATACTTAATTAATTGCTTTTTATTTTTATGAGCAAAATATAATAAATGGAATATTCTATGGATGCAAATTTTTTTGCATCTTTTTTCTTTTTTGCAAATTATTTAGATGCATTTTTTCTTTGCTAATTTTCGTACCCGCATCAAATTCATTAAAATGTGTAATTAATAAGTCTTTAAATATTTGTTTACAAACATAATCATGTTTTGATATTTGATTCTTTTTCATTACAGGACATCCTAACAATATATGATTAATAGATGCAATTGTGTTATGACAATGTTTACAATATTTTAAAACATCATTTTGGAGTATTTTTGATTTAATACTTCATTTCATACTTACACCTTCTTGCATCTTTACTATTTGGAGGAATGCATTTCTTTTTATGTTTAATGACCTCCATGTGGCTACTGTTAATTTCTTATCATTGAAAGTGCCATTTGCACATCTTATATATTCACCACATTTCTTTTCTTTCCATTCATTTAAATATCTATCATTTAATTCATTATTTACCCATTCAAATACTTTCTTTACATCATGTTTTCTTTCATTTAATTATATTATATTCATTAATTCGTTAAAATTAATCTTCTTACCAAATGCTTTCTTCATTCTTTTAATTATTCCATTTGGATTTTCTTTTATTGCATCTATCATTTCTCCTATTCCTGTGTTTGATTTCCACTTATATTTTAAATATATTCTTAATAATTCTTTACCACATTCATCTCTTGCTGATATTAATCCTATTCCAAATTCATTTATTTTAACATATAATCTACTTTTGGGAATATTTCTACTATATAATTGGAGTTGTATTAATGCTTTTCTTATTTGTTTGTCTATCTTCTCCAATTCTCCTAGTTTCCATGGGACAATACAAAATCCATATCTTAATTTTGAGATTATATCACTATTAATCTTTCTTATTGTATTGAGGCTGCTATATTTCATAGTGTTTAGTGATGATAAAATAGAAGATACATCATTTAATATTTTTGTACAATATTTATTAATATTTATTTTATCTCATATTTCAATACCAAGATATTTATAATGATTGTCATTAGTTACTCTTGGTAGTTCAGCTAATTCACCATTTATTTGACTATTAATATTAGTCATTATCCCACTCTTTTCTACATTAATTTTTAATCCTATTGCATTAAATATTTCTTTAGTTAATTTGTGTGATTTTTCCATTTCATCGAGGCTATTAGTCATTATCTTTAAATCGTCCATATACAATATGTGGTTTAACTTGACTTGTTTTTCTTCTCCATTCATTTTAATATTTAATTTGTTAATTTGTTTATCTAATTGTTTAGATAGTACATCAATGGATAATACAAATAAAAGTGGAGATAGGCTGTCACCTTGTATTATTCATCTTTCTACATTAATTATACCCACACTTTCTTGATTATAATGTAAGTTAAGATATGTATTATTTAATATATATAATATACTATTAATTACTACTAGTTGGATATTAAAATAAATTAAACAATGTTTAATCCATTGATGATTAATACTATCATATGCTTTGGAGACGTCATAATATGTTTCTACCAACTTCCATTTATTCTTATTAATAATTGAATGGTTATAGTGTTGTATAATAATCCTTCTTTTGATGCTTATGTGTATTTCTTACATCCAATTTGATTTAATGAAAGTTGTTTTTCAATTGGATTTAACATCAATTGATTTTCTATTTTCATTTTTAATATTGATGTATACACTTTTAACAGACAATTTAAGCAAGTTATTTGTCTGTAATTCTGATTGTCTAATTTATCTCATTTCTTATATATTAATATTGTCCTTCCTCGAATAAAATGAAGAGGTATTTCGTTAGGATTGTTTAACCATTCATTAAATAATTTTAATAAATACTTCATTGGTTATTCTAAATATTTAATCCAAAATCCTTGTATTTTATCAACTCCCGGTGCCTTCCAGTTAGCAATGAATTTAATATCACAGTCTAGTTCATTGGGAGTGATTATTGACATTCTATTATTAATTCTATTTTCATTTAATATTTCATATAAATTAATATTTAGACAAATCTATAATAGTATTAGTTTCATAGATTCCTTTCCAGAAATTAATAGTGGAGATATTATCTGGATATTCATCTTCTTTAGACTTATTTAGGTGTTGTCTTTTTCCATATTTCATCATTTTATAATTCCATCTTATTCTTTTCAAATTATTCTTTCTTGCTTCTATTTCTATTCTTTTCATCTTTCGGATGTATTTATAATAGTTTATTTGTTCAATTGTTTTTATTTTAATATGATATATATCATATTTCTTAATATGTATTATTCTTTTTAATTTCATATATTGTTTATTATGGAGTAAATCTCTTATTCTTCATATTTTGTTTGTAATATCCTTTCTATACTTCTCTTTCCACTTCTTTCTTGTTTATTTTTATTAATGATGTTAATAGTGGAAGCTACAGATTTAATATAATGATAATAATCATCTAATGTATTGATTATTATTTCATTTTTATTAATAATATTAATTATTTGATGTACTTTCTTCTTATTGTAATAGTAGTTAATAAAGGCAACGAAAAAAAGCAAATAATTGAAAAAGAAGAGAATGAATGATATAAAAGAATAAAAAGAAAGTAAGAAGTTTGATATGATGAAGAAAGAATAAAAGTAGAAAGGAGAGAATATAAAAAGAAAGAAGATAAAGTGTAATAAAACAAAAGAGATGATAAAAGAAGAATAGAAAGAAAAAAATAAAGGATGCAAATTTTATTTCAACAAATAAAAAAAGCGCAAAATTTAATGATGCAAAATTTAATGATGCAAAATATTTAGCAACATTTTTTATTGATGCAAAATATTTTGAAATAAAAATAAATCATCATTTGATATTATTATTATATTTGATAATAATTTATATTATATATTAAATACATCATATTTCTTTATTATTTATCTTTCTTTTCTTTTTATTATTTCATATATTAAATTATTATTCATTCATTTATTATTCATATTTCATTTATTAAATAAAATGAAAATGAAATTGTAAAATATCAATTAAATATTCATGAATAATTTATTAATATTTAATAATTGAAATAACAAATAATAATGTAACATTAATGATATATTCAATATATTCTTTATTTGATTTGTTCAATATTAGATTATTCTATTTCATTATCATTTCATCGTCTTCATTATTTTATTTCATTTATTATTTCATATTCATTTATTATTTTTTAAAATCAAATAAACAATAATATTGATATTCATTCATCATATTCATTTAATATAATAAATATACACAACATTTCAGAATAAATAATGAATAATTAAGAATGAAAATATTGATTTATTCAATATTTTATTCAACATAAAATCAATAAAACATATATTTTGATAATACACAAATGAAATAATAAAGAAATATACAATACTCAAGAATTAATAAAAAAGAAATAAAAAGAATAAATGAATATAAAATTGATAAATAATAGAAGAAAGAAATAGAAAAACAACGAAAAACAAATAATATAAAAAGAATAAAAATATATAAAAGAATAAAAATAAAGTAGAAGAAGAATATAAAAATAATAAATCACAAAGAGATGATAAAAGAAGAAAAGAATGAAAATGGTGTATTTTTAATGTAAAAATTAGAAATATGAAATAATAAGTGTCTAATTTAATTGTGTAAAATGATTAACAATATTTTATTATTGAAAAATATTTTACTCTTTTTTATGTTATTATTTATATGTATAACTTCATCATGATGTTTATTATATATTCAATCATATGTGTTATGTTATTATAACATATAATAAGTGATAAAATATAAATGAAAATGATATGAATATATGATATAGAATATAGAAAAAAACAAAAGAATAATAAGA
>NW_001915209.1:0-14699 GCF_000208925.1 Entamoeba histolytica HM-1:IMSS
AATAAAGAAATATGATGTATTTAATATATAATATCATTTATTATCAAATATAATAATATCAAATGATGATTTATTTTTATTTCAAAATATTTTGCATCAATAAAATATGTTGCTAAATATTTTGCATCATTAATTTTTGCGCTTTTTTATTGAGCTTTTTTTATTTGATTCAATAAAATTTGCATCCTTTATTTTTTTTCTTTCTTTTCTTCTTTTATCATCTCTTTTTCTTTTCTTTCTTTTTCTTTCTTTTTATATTCTCTCCTTTCTACTTTTATTCTTTCTTCATCATATTCTACTTCTTACTTTCTTTTTATTCTTTTATATATTTCTCTTCATTTCCAATTATTTGCTTTTTTTCGCTGCCTATTTTATTATATAAGTAAAATAAATGGATTATTTAGAAATTCATATTTGAAATGAATTTCTCAAATAAATAGCAAATTCATGTTATTTCAATTTAATTAATAAATATTTATGAATTAATTTAAATCAATAAGAAATATACCAAACATAAAACATTAATTAAAATATAGACTAGAAATTGAACAATATTCAAAGAAACTTTAAACAATAAAACTAAAATAAAACTTATATGTTTTATATAATATATTACTTATTCATTACAATTAATTAAATACAAAGAATTACAGAATAAATTATAAATATAGAATTTATTAAAGGGTTAAATATATACTGTTGAAATATTATAAAATATTAACTTGTAAACTCAAAGAGTCACAAAAACAAAATCATTTTCTTTATCTTTCAGAAAATGAAAAATAACAAAAATATCATTTCACTTTTATTGAATGAAATTATCATGTTTATTAAAATATTAAATATTATGCATTATTCATGAAAAGTTTCACATCTATAATTTCCTATTTATATCTAAATTTGTTAACATTAAATCTTAATTTATACTTTTAAATATTTTCAACCATAAATATATTTACATTATTAATGTAAATAAATTAGAAATGAATTAATACAAAAAGATGGTAATTTTTAATTATTATATAACAAGAATACAATAATAAATTAAATAATAACTATAACTACAATAATAAATAGTTGACTTGGATGATTTTTTTTAGAAACAATACCAAAGTTATTAAAATTATATGACATAATAACAATGAATATATACGTGAATTAATCTTGCATACTATTATGTTGATGATTTAACATTATATTTAATTGAAATAAAATCTCATAAATTAAACTATTTGATTATATTTTGTTTAACTAATATTATGAAAAAATATTAATTTTAAAAAATTATTAATTTGTTAATTATTCTAAAATCCTTTATTTAACTTATAAAAATCACCCTTCATAAAAATTATCTTTTATTCATTTTGAATTATTTCATTATTCATCACTGAATAATTTTCTACATCAATTTTATATTTTTTTCATTTTGTTTCATTCATTATTATCATTTATATTTTTGATTATTTTTATACTATTTTGTCATTCAACACTTACAATATATTCTTATTATTCTAATTTATATAAGTATAATCAAAATAATTAACTACAACATTAATAATTATTTCTTATTTAATACATTTGTTCAATATTATAAGGAAAATACTTATTGAAATATATTTTATAATTATTCATTATACTCACAGTTATTTTAAATTTAATTCTCATCTTATTTTCTATCTTAAAATAGTAAATATAGATTTATTCGAAAAAGATGTAAGAGTAATTAGAAGAATAACAAACACAAATAATAAAAGAATATGTAACTATTGTAAGGAATGACAAAGAAAGAAAACATTATTAATTTACAAAACAAATAACATTAAAATTGAAATAAATAATCAGAAAATAATGACTTAATAAAGTAATGATTAAACAATAATGAGATAAAAAAATAATATAATTAATAAATAAAAATGAATTAAATTGAAAGTAATGAATATGCTCAAGAAAGATTAAAGAATATTAACTAATTTTTAAATATATTTAATAGTACAAACTATATAATGAAGTAATAAAATTAAAATAAATGAAATCACAATCACAGAGATAATTGAACAAATAATTAATATATTTAAATGAAATAATAATTATTTATAGAATATTAAAAATTTAAGGAATAAATACGAAAAAGAATAAAATAATCTTAAATTTATTTAATATATTATGCTATTAAATAATGTAAAAATACGTAATAATTTAAAATTATATTAATAAATCGTTAAACAATAATTATTTAAAATATAGTAAATTTGTCAATTATTTTATTCATTTATTAAATATTATATTAATATTTAAATATTAAATTATGTTTATATACACGAATTATATACTAAACAAATATCTAAATAAATTTCAATCATTTAATATACTATTTATTCAAATCACATTTTTATTATTGATCATTATAATTGATATATTTGCTTTATTATTAAACACTTAATAGTGAATGTTTTATTTAATGATAAAATACAAAACTAACAATTTTCATGTATTATTATTTTAGTTGATCATTATACTAATTAAAAATCAAATAAATCATATCACCATATTATTAATATAATATTTTTATTAAATTTTATATAAAAAATTAATCATCATTATATAAATATTCTATTTATCTTATTATTACTTTAACTATTCATTTTTTGGTACTATTTTTTATTTACTTTGAATTTATTCAATAATTCACTTTACTTATTTATCATTCTTTTTTTCTTTTTATTTATATTCGAATATTTTTATGTTTATTTTGTTACACCTCTTTTACCTTATTTTTCTTTTTTATTAATTTTTAATTTTAATTTAATACGAGATCGAAGGTGGCACGTCTGAAACACCACACACAAACCCTAGTACAAATTCATTCTTCGACTCTCCCAGTTATTATCTGGTTATGACGGTGCCTTTGAATTAGGAATGTATTAGGGAATGCTGCAAAGGGTGCAGCAAGAGAATACAGTAGAATATTACGTGGATGTAATATAAGAATCTACTGAAGTGTGGGTATGACTAAAAGAAGATTAGTCAAAGTAAGACTAAAAAGAAGATTAGTCAAAGTAATACAGTAGTAATAAAATGATTCCTTCTTCCATTCATAAAATAAGAAAAATGAAATTCCTTAAAATTAAGGCAGAAAACAAACAAAGGCTTAAAAAGAAGAAATAAGCAGAAGAAGTTTGAAAAACCTTAATAGGAAAAATAAAGCAAAGAAGTGCTTTCCTCATTTTGCAAGACAAACCTAAATGATAGGTTCAACAAAGAGATTACTCTTTTTTAATAAGCTCAGGGATGGGATTAGTCTCCCCTGAGCTAGGAAGAATAGATGAAAATTCCATTAATACTTAATTAACTAATTTTTATTTATTAATTTTAATTTAATACTATTGAATTTTTCCAATTTTCAAATACACTTATAACATATTTCTATTTATTTTTTACAATCTATATTTTGTTCAATTTATTTTAATTTTCATTAGAATGAAAAAATTCATACCATCAATTTATATGGTTTAAAATAAGACACATTATAAAGTCTAAATACTTACAAATATAAATTAATTTTATTCAACAAAATAGTATGTAAAATGATAAAAAAAATTGAGAAATGAAATTAACTGATAGTGAGAATTATTCACTAATTTAAATAAAATACGAAGAAGATTGAAATTATTGTCAGAATCAAATATATTTAATGAAATAGTTTTAAATTGATATTTTGAATTTTATCGAAGAATTTAGGTATGATATCTCATGACATTTTTATTTCTATTTCAATAGTATTTATCATTTTTTGAGTTGATAACTTCTGGTTGTTATTTGAAACTAGTTCATATTTTCATTATTTTCACAATATGTCAGAAATGACAATTTTTCACTTTTGATGAATTTTGAATTTATTACACTATTCATTCTATATAATCTAACATTTTCATTATGTGTGTACATTGTCCATTTATCTCAAATAATGAAGTTGTCATCGTTCATTCTAATTGAATAATTTAATTCACATTTTGCAGTTATAATTTACTGAATCATTTTATGTAAAATAAACAAGATACTATTCAATTCTGTGAATGTCTTGCTCCAAAAGTTGTTATTATAATATATCTGAATAGAGGAAAATAGAATAAGATAAATATTTATTGTATTTCAAGTTTGATATATTTAATGGTAAATATTATTTCATTTATTACTTCTAAGACTGTTCTTTCGTCGCTTACTCGTTTCAAACAGTCTCTTCATCTCTGAAATTAAAAAAAATAATTTCCATTCAATTTAAATATTTTATGTAAGTTGTATTCCATTTAACACGCAAGAAATATCAAAAATGTGGTTTTGTTATTATTTATAAAATGTATTGAAATAGAGTGTTAAATCATCCTGTTTCAATTTAAGATTATGGAGAATAAAGCAAAGACTATATAATTAGAGGTTCTGTTTTTATGAAATTACGTTTACTTAATAATTTTGTTAAAGATATTGATTTCTTTAAAAGCAAAAAATGAGTAGATAGTTTATTTAAATGATAGTATAATATAGTAATAGGTTGTTGTGATTTAGATAAATACACTGAGCCAAAAAAAAAAAATCTGGACTATGTTTAAATTACATTAAATTTTTATAGAATGATGTTAAAATGTATTAAATTATATTCATTTTAAAAAGAAAATAGTTCATAAAAATTAAAAAGTATCAAAATTTTATTGAAATTTATAAATAGGTTATTTATTCTTAAAATAGTAGATTATTTTTTGCTCGTCCTATTCTTGATGATAAAATGTAAATACAATACATCTCACTTTGTTTTGAACATCCTGATTTTTTAATAAAAAAATTGTCCAACAAAAATGAGTTGTTTGTGTTATTTTTTTTTTGAAATTAGCAACTGTTTATTATCCATTTAAATATCAACACTCATAACAATTTTGGTAAATTCTTAGGTAAATCAAATTTACATATTAATTACAAATAAAAAAACTCATTAAAAGAAGTTACTATTTAATTAACTAACTACAATGAGAATGAATTAGGATCAATCTTATCAACACCCTTTTATCAAAAATATCAATAACTATTCTTTTAAAAATTAAAACAAAAAAAAACGTTTTGATTTACATGTCTCTCAGCCACAAGAATTAGATGACAAGTACAATAACTAATATTATTAGTAATGCATTGTTTTTTTTTTAAATTTTAAATCAAAAACCATGGTTTATATTTTGTTATATATTACAAAAATTAATAAAAACAAAAAATGATGAGTTTTCAACTAAAAACAAACAAATGAATAAAGATAAAGAAAAAGGTCCAAAACCAAATAAAAATGAAGATAAAACAGAAAGTGAGAAACGACAATGGAAAACAAAATATGACGACTCTACTATTCGAATTAGACTTGAAAAAAATTTGTATGAGAAGTTAATTGCTATTAAAGAAGTTAATGCCACTCAAAGACTATCACTGAATAAAATTATCAATCGTTTGTATGATAGTTATATCACAAGAAACCCACAGTTTGCTTCTATTGACAGTCAAGTTGTAAGTGAACAAGACCAACTACCAAAATCAAGTGAGGTTGAAGAAAAAAAAGACTGAGAAATTAACTAAAATAACTTATTATTTTGTATTGTTTTATACAACAATTTATTTTCAATCTTTCTGATGTATTTTGTTATATATTAAAATTTTATAAAGAAAAGTAGTTAAAAAGTGTTATTAGGTTTTTTTCTACCATTCTTCGCTCACCAATAATTATCCTATCTCTAGTCTTAAGAATGAATACCCAACAACTACTCAATCCTTTTAGTTTTTTTTTATGTTAAGAAGTGTGAATTTAGACTCTTTATTCATTACTTTGTTTAGGTTGAATTATGTTTTTTCAAACATGCTAGAATTAAACTATTCTTCGTTTAAGTAACATTTCTTCTTAATTTTAATACGTGCTAAAACTCCTCCTTCTTTACTTTCTTGTTTTAAGAAGAATATAACCTCACTATTATATGATTATGATTAATTTCTTTTAGTCTCAATAACAACGTGAATATCCATTCTATTTAGTTATACCAATATTAGCAAATATACTTGCATTTTAACAAGTAGGTAATACTATTGTCTTTATAAATATATACTCTTTTATTATTATAAGTGATGTCCTATAATAAATAATAGTCACTCACATTCTTACAGTATTATGTAAGACATTTTCTAACCAAATGTAACATCATAACCAGATGATAATTGGTGGTTCAATGTTTTGATTAATTTTCATGTTTGTTTAGTGTCTCTGACGTGAAACGTTTAAATCTTTTAAAAACATGAAAAAAATACCGAAAAAAAAACTGTAAAAGAGGAATAAAAAGGTTGTAGAGACAAAGAAAAGAGACAATATAAAAACCGATGGATCTTCCTTTTTTATAAAAACTCAAAAAGACTAGTTAAGTATAAATGTCAAGAGAAAGTTTTATAATTCAATTCAATGGAGCAAGTTCAATGATAAAAAAAAATAAAATTCCTGTTGCTCGTTGTGTTAATTTAACAATGGAAACATTTAGTAATAAAACACCTAATTGTGAAGAATTACTTTCAATGTTATGGAGAATAACTTCAAAGTCAGATGATGTTAGTGTTGAAACTTTTGTGAAAACAATGCAACACTTAGACAATTTATATTTTAAAACAGGTGAACTAAATGGTCAAGTAATTATTACAGCTGCATTTTTTTCATTAGACTCTTCTTATGACTATTCACTTGATAGTAAAGAAGTATCAGACTTTTTCAAAAGAATTGGTGATAAGAAAAATTCAAAAAAGATCAAAGAATATATCAAACAAAATGATGAAAATGGGGATGGTGTTTTACAATTAGATGAATTTCTTGGTGCATTTGATTCAATTTATAAAATTAATTCTATCCCTATTAATGATTACTTAAAAGTTATAGAATTTACTGACTTTTCAAAAAGATATGACTTACTTCCAAAAAAGAAAGGAAAAGCATTGCAAGAAGATGTTGTTCAAGAATTAATTAAGGACATTCCATTAAATGAACGTAAAGGTATTGAAACACAACTTTCTGTACTTATTTTTCTTTCTTCAAAAGATAAAAAAACAATATCAAGAGAAGAATATGTAAAAGTACGTCGTGAAATTAATTATATTAAAACTAAAATTGGAAGAATTACAACCGAAGTTTTAATGACTTGTACTTTTAGAACTCTTGATAAGTCATGTTCTGCTTCATTAGATAATAATGATTTAACAAGAATGTTAAAGGCTTCTGGAATGGAATCAAAAAAGAAAGTTGTATTACAATATATTAATGATTTAGATGAAAATGGAGATGGAGTATTACAATTAGATGAGATGCTTAGTATCTTGAAAGTATTTGTCAATAAACATAATTTTGATATTGAAAAGTATCTAAAGAATTTAGATGCAAGAACTCCTGCTGATATTGTTGAATGTTCTTTTAAAGAACCAATTAAAATCCCAAACAACAACTTTATTGTTAATGATCACTTAACTTCAAATGATTCAGAACAAATTACTTTTGCCTTGTTTGATGCTACTATCAAATGTAAATTAGGAGAATCTTATTCAACAAGTCAAGAAACATTTAAATTTTTATTTTTTGTTGCAGATATACACAATCAAGGATTTATTACCAAAACACAATTTAGTTTGATTATGAAATTCTTAGACTCTACTAATGGAAAAATAGAAAATGACCCTGCCTTATGTCGTATTTGTTTCCAACTTCAAGGAAAGAAAGAAATTGGAGTAGATGACCTTCAAACATTATGCAGTAAAATGGGACAACCTTTTAGTAGTGAGCAAGAAGCTATTAATGAGTTAGTGATGTATGACGATAATAGAAATGGATTAATTGATGAAGATGAATTTGTATATTTAATGACTGAAGATGACGAATTAAAGATGGATGATTCAATTGAAGAACACCTAAGAAAGAACGCAAGAAAAGCAATTAAGCTATTTAGAGTGTATGACACTAATAGAGATGGACTTCTTAATGAAACTGAAGTTGGAGAAATATTTATTGCTCAATGGCATCAATGTTCTCCTAATAACCAAAAAGCTATTCATATTGGATTTCTTAAAAATCAACAAAATGATTTTATTGATGAAAATAGATTTGTAGTTTTATGTCAAGAATTAGAAGCATCAATGAATGAAGATGATTCTGGAGAAATCAATATTGATAAACTCCTAACTAATTTCTTTTATTTCTACGTCCCAAATGGAAGCAATTTGATGGATAAAGAAACACTTGAAAAAGTACTTATTCAATTTAAACTTCCATCGTCTCCAGTCCTTATTCAAAAATTGCTTACGTCAAGCAATTCTTTTAATATGATCACTTTTGAAAATTTTTCAAAATATATAAGTCAACATCTTCAATAACCTTTTATCTTTTTGTTTTTTTTAGATATCAACATCCTTTATCTCAATTCAGGACAATCTTTTTGTTTCATTATAAAATTCATGAAAATTAAGACTGCTGTATGATTTTTTTACAAAGTTAGGTGTAAATAAAATATTAGAAAAATAAGTTCAAAAAAAAAATTGGAATAAATAAATGAGAAAAAATGGAACAAACTTGAACATAGAAAAAAAGAGAATAATAAAAACTAGAAAACAGAACTTAAAAATAAGATAAAATAATGTCTAACAAACAAACGGATATTAAGACAAAAGATGAAGTAGTCCAGATAGAGAGATGTACAACAGAAACTTATCAGTTAATGAAAAAAATTATACCAAATTATAAAAAATTAGCTGATGCATGTGAAGGATATTTTAAGGCACAACTTGTAATGATTAAAGCTACTGACACACTTTATAATTGTCTTGAAGCGATGGCTGATACTTCATTAGAAGAAGGTGGTCAACAAACTCATCCAGACCTTCAAGTTGGAGTAAAAAATATGTCTAATGTATTAAAGATGTGGAAAGAAAATTTGATGTCTGTATGTGATGAATTTAGAAGTACTTGTTCTTGTATTAGAGGAGATGTTACTACTTTCCCAAAAGAAATTGAAGCTAAAGAAAAAGAATATAAAAGTCAAAAGAAAAAAGAAGTAGATGAAGTGTCTAAAGTTGAAAAGAAATTAAGCTCTGTTAGTAAAAATACAAAGCTTCAAGCAAAAGACCCAAAAGCCTTGGCTGATGCTATTACTGCTGTTACTAAAAAAGAAAGTGAATATCAACATTTCCTTATGAATGGATTAAAAGACTCACTTTCAATGTTTAGAGGAACTTATGGTCAATTATTTGAATGTTTTAGAAAGTTGTTTATTTGTAAAACTGATACTGATAATAAGTCTCAATTAATTATTTCAGCTAATATGGAGGATATGCAAAAATTAATTAAAACATCTAAAGGACTTCCACAAAAATATAGAAGTTTAGTTACTATGAAGAAACAATCAATGATTAATACAACTTGGTTGTCACCTGAATTGAAAGAAATTTTGAAAGCCGCTGGTGTGAAACCAAAACATCTTGCTGACCCTACTATTGTTGAAACTTTGATTCAAACCGTTAAACAAGCTGTCCAACAAGGAACTGTTCCAAAAGACTTACTTGACCAATTAGAGGCATCAAGAGCAAATAAAGAAGATAAATTAAGTAAAGTTATTGAAGTAGAAGATATCGTTGTACCAGACCGTAGACCACCACCTACTCCTATTGCTCGTTCTAGTCCACGCACAGCTGCTCCAACAACTCCAGCTGTTGCTACTGCTCCAGTACCAGCTGCTCCAGCTGATATTCCACCACCACCACCACCAACTGCTCCAATGATGGATAATATCCCACCACCACCCCCAGTAGCTCCTGCTATTGGTAATCCACCACCACCTCCTCCAATTGCACCTCCCAAACAAGCTGGAAACCCACCACCACCTCCTCCTATAAGATCAACCAATTCAGCTGGTAACCCACCACCACCTCCTCCAGCAAGACAAACTGCTGCACCTGCACCAGCTAATGGAAATTTGTTAGCTGATATTAGAAGTGGTATTACTCTTAGGTCAGCTGCTGATAGAAAATTAGACACTGCCGCACCTGTTGTCAGTGATGCAGGAAAACAAGATTTGACCTCTATGCTCAGAAAAGCTATGGAAGTAAGAAGGAATGATATTGCTGATGATGAGGACGATGATGATGATGACGATGATGAATGGAGTGATTAAATATTATTCTTTTTTTCTAAGTTTATTTTTTAATTAAAAATGAAACTTGGTTTTAATACAAAGACCAACATTTTAATTATCATAATATCTTCTTCTTGAAGAAGAATGTTCATGACTTGTTGGGTGTCTTCTGTAATGTCTATCTCTTGAAGCACTTCTTGACCTAGAGGAATAGTAACGGTTATAAGAGTCTCTTCGATAGTGCCTTTCTTTAGAGTCACTCCTTGAACGAGATCTACTATACCTTTCTCTACACCTTCTATGGTCATCAGTATTATTGATTAATTCTGGTGATTGTTCTTTTTCTTCCCTTATTGCTCTTTCTCTTCTTCTTCTAAATTTTTGTTTTCTAAACAAATCATATTTCAAATTACGATCTGGTTCAATCACATGAATAAAGTTACACATCCCTCCTCTTGTACATGTTCCTATTTGTTGTTGTCTACATATAGCCTCTTTAAACTCAGTTACTCTACAAAAATTAGGAGTAAGTATTTTTTTTGCATAATACCTTCCTGTTAAAGCCTTCTTAGCTGCTGCTGCATGTTCTTCAGTATCATACTTTACATAAACATTTCCCATCATATGGTCATTGTCATTTCCGCAAACAATAAAGTCAAGTATTTCTCCATAATTCTCTAACTCTCTAAAAACATCTTCATAAAATTCATTAAATTCTCTCATAATTTTTTTTTCATCTCGTTCAAGTGCTTCTCCATCGTCAATTCTTTTTTTTGGGTTTTGATACATTCGTGTAAAAAGTAAAGTTTGGGATGACTCTGGTTTGATGTGTGTTTTGTTACACGCATCTCCATGTCTACAAGCTCCAATTTTATAGAAAAATTCACAAACCGGTTTTTCTTTTGTTCCATTTATTATTGTTGTTTCTTCTTTTTTTGTTGTTTCTGTCATTTTATTTAAAACTTATTAGTTCGTTTTTATAAAAAAATAAAAAAGGGAATTAAATAAGTATTAATAGAACTAGCTTCTATTCTTCCTGGCTCAGGGGAGACTAATCCCGTCAATGAGTCTTCTTCTTGTAGAGCTCTACGGAGTATGTTTGGTTGTGATCTCCGCAGTATTCCATGACATCAATCATGTTTTTAATTACATGGTTTTTAATTTCTTTAATGACGTCAATCTCAATCTTTAATTCTTTAATTAATTTATTACTTTCTTTATTCATTAATCCATTGATTGAGATTATTACTGGAATTATTTTGACATCTTTTAACTTTTCTATTTTCATTAGCATATTCTTTATTTCTTTATACTTATTTCTTTTCTTCCAATAGTCTCCATTAATATTGTGATCAGCCACAATAGTCATATCAAATAATAGACTAGTTTGATTCTTTTTATCTAATACGTATATGTCTGGTATTTTGTGATATTGTCATTCACTTTTAGGCAATATTTGTTTGTTCCATATCATTGTGATGTCTTTATATTTGAACACTATTTCATATGGGGTTTTTTATATTGATTATTTAATGTATATTTTCTTATTAATCAATATGATAATGCATATATTGTCATGTTTCCTCATTTTGGATTTATTATGATAAATACAAGATATTAGAATGTGTTCTACTGTAGCTATCTTGTCTTTACAAAGTGGGTAGTATTTCAATCTTTCATTTTTCATTATTTTTGCTTTTCTATACCCAAAATATTGCTCCATCTTGCATTTTAGTTAATTGAAGGAATGCATTTTTCTTAATATTGATGGACTTCCATGCTTTCACTGTAGTATATTTATCTACTCATTTTGACTCAAACCATCTTCTGAAGTGTCTACTTGTTTGATGACACTTTCATTTTTTGATGTATTTATCATCAATTTCGTTGTAGATTATTCAAATTACTTCACTATTTTGTGTCATTATTCTCAAATCATCAATATATAATGTGTGATTTGTTTTTGGGAATTTCTCTTCGATGATTTGAGAAATTATATTCATCTGAATGATGAAGAGTAGATTTGATATGAATTACCTTGTAAAATTCCTCTATTTAATTTAATACCGCCTAGATATTCATTAAATTTATAACCGATGAATATGTTCCATCTAATCATCATACTTTCAATAATGTCAATGATGACACCCTCTACATTAAAATATTTTAATGATTCAATTACCCATTGGTGGTTTACTGTGTCATATGCTTTCTTGATGTCATAATATGACTTTGCTCCTAAAAAAATAAAAAAATAAAAATAAAAAAGTATGATAAATACACAATCTGTAAATATTTATGTTTATCTTTTATAATCAATTATATTCATTTGGTATGAATTATTTATGAAATAAATGATTTGATTATTTATATTTGATTATTTATATTATTTATATTCTTTTATTATTCTTTTATTATTCTTTTATTATTCTTTTATTTATCTATTTTATTATTATGTTATTTATCTATCTTATTTTTATATATTTTTATATTTATTTCTCTGTTTATATTATTTATATCATCTTATTATTATCTATATATTATTATATTATTCTTATTTTATGTTTTTATGTTTATATTATTTAGATTTTCTTCTTCTTCTTCTTTTCTATTTAGATGTATTTGTTTATTTGTTTATTCATCTTTATCATTTTTATATTATTATCATTTATATATACTTTCGTTTTATATTTATTTTGATTTGATTTATATTGTTTTTATCTTTTATACTTTTCTCTATTATTATATCATTGGTTATCATTTCTCCTTTTATTTATCATTTATTCTTATTATTCTTTTGTTTTTATATTCTATATCATATATTCTATATCATTTTCATTTATATTTTATCATTTATTATATGTTATAATAATAACATAACACATATGATTGAATATATAATAAACATCATGTTGAAATTATACATATAAATAATAAACATAAAAAGTAAAATATTTTTCATCAATAAAACAATATTAATTATTTTACATCATTAAATTAGACACTTTTTATTGAATATTTCTAATTTTACAATAAAAATATACTTTTTATTTCACTATTCTTTTCTTTATTATCCATTTTCTTTTATTACTTTTTATATTATTTCTTCTTCTACTTTATTTTTATTCTTTTATATATTTATATTCTTTTTATATTATTTGGTTTTCGTTGTTGTTTATACTTGTTTCTTCTATTGTTTATCAATTTTATATTCATTTATTCTTTCTTTTTATTTCTTTTTTATTAATTCTTGAGTATTGTATATTTCTTTATTATTTCATTTGTGTATTATCAAAATATATGTTTTATTGAATTCGTGTTGAACAAAATATTGAATAATTCAATATTTTCAATGTTAAATATTCATTATTTATTATTAAATGTTGTGTATATTTATTATATTAAATTAATATAATGAATAAATATCAATATTATTGTTTATTTGATTTTAAAAAATAATAAATGAATATGAAATAATAAATGAAATAAAATAATGAAATGATAATGAAATAAAATAATATAATATTGAACAAATCAAATAAAGAATATATTGAATATATCATTATTGTTACATTATTATTTATTATTTCAATTATTAAATATTAATAAATTATTATTCATGAATATTTAATTGATTGATATTTTACAATTTCATTTTCATTTTATTTAATAAATGAAATATAAATAATAAATGAATGAATAATAATTTAATATATGAAATAATAAAAAGAAATGAAAGATAAATAATAAAGAAATATGATGTATTTAATATATAATATAATTTATTATCAAATATAATAATATCAAATGATGATTTATTTTTATTTCAAAATATTTTGCATCATTAAATTTTGAGCTTTTTTTATTGCACTTTTTTATTTGTTTCAATAAAATTTGCATCCTTTATTTTTTTCTTTCTTTTCTTCTTTTATCATCTCTTTTGTTTTATTACACTTTATCTTCTTTCTTTTTATATTCTCTCCTTTCTACTTTTATTCTTTCTTCATCTTCTTCTACTTTTTACTTTCTTTTTATTCTTTTATATCATTCATTCTCTTCTTTTTCAATTATTTGCTTTTTTTCGTTGCCATTTCTTTTTATGTTTAATGACATCCATGTTGCTACTGTTGATTTCTTATCAATGAAAGTGCCATTTGCACATCTTATATATTCTCCACATTTTTTTCTTTCCATTCACTTAAATATCTATCATTTAATTCATTGGATACCCATTCAAATACATTCTTTACATCATGTTTTCTTTTATTTATTTCTATTATCTCCATTAATTCATTAAAATTAATATTCTTACCAAATGCTTTCTTCATTCTTTTAATTATTCCATTTGGATTTTCTTTTATTGCTTCTATCATTTCTCCTATTCCTGTGTTTGATTTCCACTTATATTTTAAATATATTCTTAGTAATTCTTTACCACAATCATCTCTTGCTAACATTAATCCTAATTCATTTATTTTAACATATAATCTACTTTTGGGTATATTTCGACTATATAATTGGAGT
>NW_001915208.1:0-14707 GCF_000208925.1 Entamoeba histolytica HM-1:IMSS
TGCATTTTCAATTCCTTTATAATCAAATGACCATTGACAACAATATGATATTATTTTATCATTTTCTTTATAAACACGAATATCACCAAATCCATATCCAAATTCAAACAGCCAATCATCTGATTGATTAAATAAACAAAATGCATATTGTGGTTGTTTAATATCAAATTTCATCATTCCTTCCATTCTTCCTTTTGATTCTAATGAAAATAAAAATGATTGGGAATCATATATATAATCATCAACTTTATCAATTTTCTCATTAACATATCCTCCAAACTTATTTCCTTCTGAATCTTCAATAATAATTATTACATGTTTTTTATTCATTATTCTTTGTTTAAATACTGATGTATTTTTATTCCAATCATCAACATATGAATCAAATAGTATATTATTTATTCTTCTTTCTGTCCATTCTTCTATGTGGTGAATTTCTTCAATTACTCTCATTCTTTTCAATCTCTCTTCTTCTTGTTTCTTTCTCTCAAATTTTTTAATACTCCCTAAATAACATTTATAATTCTTAGTAGTATCATTTGGTTGTTGAATTTCTGGAAGTGTTTCTACTACTTCATTAATTAATTGGTTGTTCTTATTTATTAACTCTTCCATTTTAATTTAAATTAATGTTTATAAGTTCAAAATATGAATGTTTAAATAGTTAATCCACGTTATTAACATATCAAATCAATCATTATTTTTATCGTCATTCTATTTTAAATAATTGATATTGTTATTTTTAAAATAACAATAATTATATAATAATATTAATAATATAATAATAATAAAATTATAATATTGTTATTTTCTATAATTAGCTTATTTTATTTTTAGTATTTTTTAATTTTTGTTTTAATAATAAATAAAAAACAATTAATTAAGTATTAATAGAATTAGATTCTGTTGTTCCTGACTCATTAAGTCTAACCAAATCAATAAGTCAGCTTCTAGCAGCTCTACGGAGTATGTTTGATTGTGATCTCCGCAGTATTCCATGACATCAATCATGTTTTTAATTACATGGTTTTTTACTTCTTTCTCGATGTCAATGTCAATTTTTAATTATTTAATTAATCTATTACTTTCTTTATTTACTAATCCATTTATTGATATTACTACTGGAATTATTTTGACATCTTTTAATTTTTCTATTTTCATTAGCCTACTCTTTAATTCCTTATACATATTCCTTTTCTTCCAATAGGCTCCATTAATATTGTGATCAGCCACAATTGTCATATCAAATAATAGACCAGTTTTATTCTTTTTATCTAATACATATATGTCTGGTATTTTGTGATATTGTCCATCACTTTTATGCATTATTTGTTTGTTAAATATCATTGTGATGTCTTTATATTGGAACACTGTTTCATATGGTGGTTTTTTATATTGATTATTTCCTGTATATTTTCTTATTAATCCCTCCCATATTATAATGCCTATATGGTCATGTTTTTCCATTTGTGATTTTTTATGACCAATACAAGATAGTAGAATGTGTTCTACTGTTGTTATATTGTCTTTACAAAGTGTTGAGTATTTCAATCTTTCATTTTTCATTATTTTTGCTTTTTTATACACACAAAATATTGCTCCATCTTGCATTTTAGTTAATTGGAGGAATGCATTCTTTTTAATATTGATAGACTTCCATGCTTTCACTGTAGTAGTTTTATCTACTCCTTTTGACTCGAACCATCTTCTGAAGTGTCCGCTTATTTGATGGGACTTCCATTTTTTGATGTATTGGTCGGTCAATAATTTTTTTATTTCTACTACTACTTCTTTTTCTTTTTTATTTTCAATCCCTTCATTTATTATTTCTTCTATTTTTGTTTCTGGGATTTTATGACCTAGGGCTTTTTTAATTCTATTCAATATTCCATTCTTATTGTACCATCTCTCTAATATGTTATTTCCTATTTCACATTCTCTGGTACAGTAGTGCATCACTGTTCTTACTAATTCAATAACATATTCGTCCATTATATTTATTAATCCTTCACCCATTTCTTCTAGAGGGACATATAACCTATCTTTGGAGTTTCCGGCACCAATGTATTTTGCCTTTCTTAAATATTTTCTTATCTCCAAATCAATTTTATCTAAGTGACTTTCCAATTTACAACTGATGCTGAATATCTGAAGATATTGATTACTTCCGTGTTTATTCTAGTAATATATCTTCTATTACTACTTTCATCACTGTTTATTTCTTCCATCTTCTTCATCATTTTTTCTTTGATGGATTTACAATTGAAGGTGTCATCAATTTCGTCGGACTGCCATATTCCTAAGTATTTATACAAGTCCTCACCTTCAACTACGGGGGTGTTTTGCATTCAATCTGGTATTTCTTTAATGTTTTTTAATACCATTCCTGATTTTTTCTCATTCATTTCCATCAATATGTAACTTATTATTTCCTTAATTTCGTTGTGGATTATTTCCATTTCTTCATTATTTTACGTTAATAACCAGTAAATATCATAAATAATTACAAAATAAAATTTTACAATATATACTTCATTACATAACATCAACAAATTGTTTAATTACATTTTATTATACCAAGGAATAGGAATAATATGAAATTTAGATTAAGAAATAATATAAAAAGAAATAAACGTTGATGTAACACATAATCAAAAAGAAATAAACAATAAAACAATACAAAACAAATGAGAGATCATATATATTAAGAATAATTTCAATTTTGAATATATAAATTCACAACAAAATATAACAATACTCAAATACTATAAAAGAATGAAATAAACAACAATTTGAATAAAACACCTTCTTAAACAATGAAAAATAAATACATTATTAAATATTATCAACCCAGTTATTCATTAATTTGATATTATTTTTATTTAATAACTACTTCATTTTCAATTAAATGTTTATTTAAAAGATTCAAACTACAATAATCTCTAATTAAATAGAAAAAAAATGAATATCATAGTATGAATATAATTAAATTAAACAACTCATTGTGTTAATATTTTTTAAGATATATAAAATGTAAATAATAAACATTTGATATGTAACTATGAAATTAAAATATTTTTCATGTATTACTTCTGTTATATTCTCTAACAATAATATTCTTTTTAGAATCTGTTTTTTTTTATTTGAATGAGTATTACTTCAATAATTGGTACTTTTTATACCATTAAATGATTAGACAATATCTTAATAAAACACCAATTCATTTATTATTATTATCATCTTTTACAATTATTATTTTTAACACGATATTTCATATTCAAAATAAAAAAGAATATAGATAAAGTATAATATAAAGAATATAGATTAAATTATTTCATATATTCAGAATATAATTTATTCTCATACTGGTATTTATCAAAACTAGAATAAAAAACAATGTCACTTATTAAAAAATGTATTATTTGCATAAAAAGAAAGTTGGTTGAGTAAAAGTGATGATTATCACCACAGTTCATGATTTTGTTCTTTCTTTTGAGTTTTTCATCAATAACGTTATATAAAACATTTTATCAATTAAACCTTTATTTGAAGATAAACTTAAAAAGAATTGATAAATATGCCAAGACGTTTAAAACCAAAGATTGACAATGAAAGTATAGAAACATTTATTAAAACTACAGGTGCATCGTTTGTTGATTTAGACATAAATGAAGTTAAAGACATTAATTAACTACAGTGCAAAAGTTGCTGAATTTTATTTAAAACAATACCCCGATATAAGTGATGCAATTAATGCTTTCTTTGATTCACCAATTGATTTAACCAATACGAAACCGTCTAAAAAAAAGACACAACAAAAAAGAAACACACAATCAGCTCAAATAATTAAAGACACATTCAATAAATATCAAGTTAATGGAGTTTTAAGAGATGATGGTCTTTCTTCATTCTTAAAAGAATTAGGCATGTCTGAAGATGGGTATATAAATTATGTCCTTTCGTATGCAGGAAATACTAAGTCTTTTGCTATTTTTAAAGAAGATAATATTGAAGCAATCATTAAAAAAATACCTTTTACTGGAAAATATTCAGAGGATGTCAAAGAGTTTTATGAAGAGACAATCCCTAAAGAATATCATAGATTTTTAATGTTTGTCCATTCACAATTAAAAGCCATGATTTATGAACTTAACAAAGAAAATAATTGTCTTGAAAAAATCACTGAGAAAGAACTTAACAAATCATTTTGCACTTCCCAAGAAGGTAGAGTTGAACTTATTGACATGGTTAATGATGTTTTGAATGATATTTTACCTGATTCAATGAGTAATTCTCCAGTGAACAAACTGTTTTGGGATTTTGTCAAAACAGTAAAGAAACGATTATCAGTGACCAAAGATGAATTTTCATTTATTGTTGATTTCTTAAAGGAGTTTCCAACAGTTTCATCAATGAAATTAAGCCAAGAACAAATTGATGAAAAGTTGTATCTTCCTCAATTATATCAAGACTTTCTTGAATATATTAATAAACCACAAGACAAAGAAAACCATTAATTGAATTACTAAATTACTCAAAACTGATTTATAGTTGAGACATATTATTATTTTTTATGTGACTTAGAAGTTGTGGAACTAGCTTTTTTATTAGCAGTCTGAGTTGCTTCACGTTTTCCTTTCTCATGATTAAATTCAGCTTTAATACTTTCCATATAAACTTTAATTTCAGCAATAGTATTTTCTTCTATTCTTTTCATATTTCCACCATGAAGTGTATTTCTTCTAATAATGTGAATGATTTCTGTATAAACTCGTTCATAAATTTCTTTTGCTGCTGATGCAATTTGATGTTTTATATCTTTTTCACTTGGTTTATCTTCACCTTCTGCTTCTTGAATTTTAGAATATGCATTTTTAGCTGCAAGTTTAGCTGCTTCTTTAGCATATTCAACAGCATATTTCTTTTCCATTTCATAAATTTGTTTATTAACTTTTCTATATTCTTTACTAATGTCACTTCCATGATAATCAACATATTCTTCTAGTCTATTTCTTCTTATCATTCTTCCACGTTCTACACCAGTTAATGAATCAGCAACCTTTCGTAATTTTCTCAAAATTTCAAGCTTAGCATTTCTAGTCTTTCTTAATTGGAATTGTAACTTACGAATTGTTTGTTGGAGAAGAACCTTATCTTTTCGAGTAGTTGCCATCTCTGTATCTTCGTAATTTAATTCAAGTTCATGAAGAATTCTTCGTTCAATCTTTCTAGTTTGTTTGAGTTTCTTTTCTAACATTTCTGTCATTCTTTGAGCTTTAACCATTCTTCTGTGCATAATGCATCCATGTCTGAAGTGATAAAATTCATCATCCGCAATAACACTTAACAATAACAAAAAGAGAACAATTGATCTCATTTGATAATATACTTTTTTTCAAGTTCTTTTTTTATTGATTTTTTGTTTTTTCATTGATTTTTTTATTTCCATTTTCTAACAACAGAATTTTCTATTTATTTTAGTTATATATAACGAAATGATAGATTGAGATTATGTGATATATCTGGAAAAGGATAAATGGTAATTCATAAACTTGACCGATACCACTTAATGGTGGTTTGTAAATATTTACAAACAGTAGAAGATTATTTGAATATTATTTTAATAAATTCCAAATTTAAAGAAATACCAGCTATGTTTCATTATAATCCTATTTCAATAAATAAACAAAGTAAAAAGTTATTTGTTAATATTGAAAGTCAATTTTTATATAGTAGATATGATGAGTTGATAAATGGAATGAGTAAATACATAGTTTGGTATGGATGTGGATTAAAAACAGTTAAATATTATCAAATTTATTATTCTCTACGACCAATATTTAAAAGACTTTATTTGAATTATACTCAAATGAAAGACTTTCATAAAGAAGAAGGAGATGTTATTTATTTTGGGTTTTCTACATACGTTAAACCAATTGATGTTGTTGATGTTTCTAATTTTTATGGACTTTCAAGCGAATGTTTTAAATTCAATACTGTTAATAGTGTTATTCTTGGACATCATATCAGAGAATTACCACCATTTTGTTTTGATAGATGTGGAATAAAACAACTTGATCTTTCGTACATAACTAAAATTGAAGGTACACAGTTTTATGATGATAGTCTTACTGCTCTTACTCTTTCAAAATACTTAGAAAAAATGGATTTAAATGCTTTCCAAGAATGTACTAATTTAAAAAAGATAACTATTTCAGAAGGATCAAAAGAAATTAATGTTGATGTATCATATAACTTCTATACTCTTCTTCAATTAAATGGGATTAGTTGTAATTGTAATATAGTAAATAAGGATTTTACTTTATTTAATCCTTTAAAACACAAAGAAGAAAATACAGTTATTGATAATATTGTTTGTTCAGAAACAAAGAGTCTTTTAAACTTATCACAACAAACATTAATTGTGAATGGTTTAATGAGTATTCCCTTTTTAAGTATAGCACATAGAATTAAATCAATTAAAGAAATTGTATTATCTTCAGATGTTGAAATCATACAACCATCTGCATTTTATTATCTTATTCATTTAGAAAAGATTAATTTAAATTCAGTTAGAAAGATTGGATCACATGCATTTGAATTATGTCAACATTTGAAAGAGGTTGATCTTTCAAATATCCGAAGTCTTGGAATGAGTTGTTTTAGTAAATGTAAAGAACTTATGACAGTGAAATATTCAACATATTTAACCACAATTCCAGCATATAGTTTTATTTCATGTTCTAATCTTAAAGAGATAGAAGGATTAGATTTTGTCCAAAAGTATGAAGAGTCATGTTTTAGACATTGTAATAAACTGACAATTAATGAAGTTTTCTCTAATCTAAAATCCATTTATTCTTATTGTGGAAGTAAAATTAATGTTTCATCTTTAAAATCATCAACTATTCATTTTGGTCCTAAATCATTCATTGCAAACACTTCTTTACAGTCAATACATATTTCACAACTCTTCCCTAGATCAAAAATATTACCATCTAAATGTTTCGCTTTATGCACAAACTTAACTTCTGTACAAATTGATGATATAAAATGTCTTGAAAAAGGTTGTTTTGCTAATTGTTATTCTTTAATAAATCTTGTATTACCAACATCATTAGTCTTAATAAAAAGATTATGTTTTTCAAATTGTACTTCATTAAAGAGTCTTGAATTTCCATCACGTTTGAAACACATTCAAAGTTTATCATTTTCAAAATGTTATTCATTGACAAGAATTATGTTTAAATCATCTAAAACCAAATGTCATCAAGAAGCATTTTTAAAATGTCCATTAAAAATAATAACATTTAATGAAGGAAATTATTTTCGTGGAACTCTTTCTTATCAACAACATCTTGATTTACAAGAAATTGGAATTAAATCAGAACATATCATTTACACAAGACATGATAGAAGGAGATATGGAAATAATATTCCTTCTTGTGTAGATATCATTGGAACTAAAGCATTTGATGGATGTTCTTCAGAAGAAATTGTTATTCCATCAACTATTAAAAAACTCGATTGTTATTGCTTTTATCACTGCAAAAAACTCAAAAGAATTAAAATATCTGCTCTCTTATTTGATTCTTTCAAACAAATAAATGAAGAAATAGTCCAAGACAACCAACCAAACTCATCTTTGTTAAGTAAAATTGAAATGATGCATCACCCTCATCACCAATCAGTAACTCCAAAACTAAAATATTCTACAACTATTTCATTCAAATCAACTGTCATTTATATCAACAATTCAAATGAAATAACATCTATTGAACTTATTAAATACTGAATAAACCCATTTTTTTATTTTAATTATTGTTTTATTTCTCTTTATCATGTTAAATTGTTAAATCAAATTGGTTTTTATTTATTAACAATTATATAACTCAAAGTCTAAAATAATAATTATTGATAAGGTTGAAGAATAATGAATAGTTTAATATTCACTCACTCATTTTATGTTATAATATAATTTCATTTGAACGAATTAAATAGTTTATATGAAAAACAAAAAAAAGGATAAAAAGACAATTATAATAAATAATGTTATTTGTTTTATAATAACTATTATCTAATAATTAATATCACTTTGATGTTTTATTCAATTTATTCATATTCTTAGTATTTAAATAATATAATACATTAATAAAATACTATTTTAAAAAATGAACTAATTATTATATTATATTAACTATAAATTTTTAATTTCAAAAGAACTAATAATCAAAATAAAAATAGAAGAACTAAAAAATTCATATATAATGAAGCTTTTAGACAAAAGTTGTAGTTTTAAAACTCTAACTTAAAATATAAAGCAAGAAGAAGAGAATCCTATTAGCCATTATACTTATAATATTATGGTTAGTTAGATTCTAACAATTTATAATAAAGAAAGAGTTAAAAAAGAAAATGAATAACAATAAATAATGATAAGTAAAAATGTTATTCAATAAATTCAATATTTTATTTCATTCTAATTAACATTTAAATATTCAAAATGTTGAGTGTTAATAATATAGATAGAATGGTTAATATATCATAAATAAATAATGAAATAAATAAATAATAATTTTAATATAATATAAAAAGAAAAAATATTAATAAATATAATAATTAAATTAAAACGAATGAATTAAATAAAATGTTGATGTATAATATTATAAGTAGTATTTAAATATACAAAAAAAATAAAATATTCAAATAAAATTACTGAATAATATTTTTTAAATTGTATTAATTAATTTATTAGTAAATTAATAACAAAGGGGGGATAATAATAAATAACAATTACTAACTATTATTTGTATAAAACATTAAATTTGGAATAAAACTGTTGTTTCATTAAAAGTAAATAATATAAAAGAAAATAATGATTTATATAATTAATTGACAATAAATTAAATATATTAAAAGAATAAAATAAAATTCATTTATTTATTACTTACTACCAAGTTTTGGGAATTTAGAATCATCTAATCGAGCTTTTTCAAGGTCCATTCTTTCTTTCTTTGCTTTTTGTGCTTCTAGTGAAGTTGAACGTGCAATTTGACTCCATGTTTTTGATGAAGGTTTTGGTGAAATAGGAAGGTTTCTTCCTTCACCTAAACTGGGGAATAATTCTTTTTCTTGTTTTTTCTTTCTCTTTAATTTGGTTTTGTCTTCTTCAATAATTTTCTTTCTTTCACTCTCAGGAATAATTTGAGTGTTAACTCTACTTTTAATTCTTTTTTGTTGTTCTTCTTCCCAATGTTGGGCAGACATAAACATTTCATCTCGCATTTTCATTTTTGCTAATTCTTCATTTCTTTGATTATCAACTTGAATTAAAATATTTCTTTGTTTAGTATTCGGCCATGAATTAATAAATTCTGCAAGCATTTCTTTTTCATCAGGATTTCCAGCAAAATATTTATGAAAACGATCAAGAAGCATTGCAGCAGTTTCATCTCCTCTTTTAAACATTTCATTTTCTTGGACAAATTTATCATATCTTCCACCAAGAATATCTTTCATTTTTTGTTGTAAGTCTACTTTCATAGCAATTTCTTGTTTTTCTTGTTGTTTATAAGCTTCTTTCATATCACTTTTTGCTTTATTATTATTTTCCCCAATTGAAGGGAAAAGTTCTTTATTTTCTTTTCTCTTTTTCTTTTGAGATTGATTTCTTCTTCCTGTAGTTATTTGTCCTTGATATACCTCAGAATGATTTGTTGTTGTATTTCCTCCTAGTCTTGGGAAACTTGATCCAGTGAGATCTAAATGTTCTTCTTCTTCTTTTTCTTCTTTTATTTTAGTAGTATCTTCTCTATGATATTCAAATTGACTAGGAATAAAATTATTTCTTCTTCTTCCATAACGAGTTCCTCTTTGAGGCGTATCAGTAAAAAACACACCAGATTCCAAAATTACTTTTTCTCCTTTCTTCATGTGATAAATAATTCGGTGATTGGTTAATTCTTCTGCGGTTGAAAAAGCAATATATTTTTTTGCAATACAATTAGGATCTTCACAAACATAATGTTGTGTAGACATATGTTTAAAAAGTTCATCATAGTCACGGAAATAAATTGGATGATCACTTGATTTATCACAAATGAAACAACTTTCGTGTTGTGTGTTAAGGTGATTATATAATGACTCAAGATCAAAAAATGGGATATTACAGAAGTCACAATAAGGATGTTTCTTTACACCTGTTTCTGGATCTATTTCTTTAATATGGTCATGTAATTCTTCATCTGTAAATACTTGTTTGTCACAAGTAAATGACTTTTGATATTGCATACAAACAGAACAAAATTGAACGTGATGTATTTTTTTATAATGTTCATTTAACTTCTCAATAGTAGAAAATTCTGAGGTACAATATCTGCATGTATTAGAAAGAAGATATTTTAAATATTTATAAACATCTCTATCATTGGTTTGAACTCCATACTCCTTAAACTGAAAAGCTGGTGATGATTTTGTTAACTCTTTAAATAACATTGGTTTTTTAGTATATATAACAATAGGGTTCTTGTGTCGACATAATGGACATGTAAAATCATTATACAATACTCGACTTCTAAAACAGCAACTATAGCAAACATTAGGATGATTACACTCACCAATAGAATAAACAATAATACGATCTGTGCAAATAACACAATCTTCTCTTGACATGAACTGAATGAATTTAATAAGATAAAAGTCTTTAAATTTTTTTGTTTTTACTTTGAGGCATAACTTACTCTTTTTTGTTATTTCTATTCCTTTTAAAAAAAGATTTATAAAAAAATAGAAAATGAAAGATGAGGAGAATTTTAAAATGAAAAAAGGAAAAAAAATTCGATTAAATTTTTGAGAAGTAAAAAGTTTAAAAGATTTTTGAAAAAATAGTTGAATGATAACTTAATTGCACTAAAACTCCATTTTATGAATAGTCAACACCAAGACATTTTTAATGCATCTTGCTCTCTTTCAATGTATTATTCTGATTATTACTCTTACCAACAAGGTTTTGCTAACTCTCTTTCATTTTCTTATTCTATGTCTTTACCTCCAGGAATTTATTCTCCACTTCTTGTTGTCACTCCAATGCATATACCAATGGTAGAAGATGAAGAAAAATCAATAAACCAACAACAAACTAACTTATCATCAACAAATACGGTTGAACAAGATGTTTTTGTTTTTGAAGAACAAATAGAATATTCCAACTTGTTACGTCAAAGTACAGTTCCTATTTTTGTTAATCCCTCATCGATTCAAAATAATATAGAAATAAGGGATGAAATAGATGATTTTATTGTTGGGTCATTAGATGAAGAATCTACTTTTGAAGACAATATTCTCAGTGAAGAAAGCTCAGAAAATAGTGATGATGATAGAGAAGGATTACAGAATGGTGAAGAGTGTCAGTTGATTCAAGAAATATTTGATCGGTTGTGTCAATTAAAAAGAGATGGTGAAGAAAGAAATAAAATACTTCAGAGTATTATTGAACATCAGAAATAAGATTATTCTATTGAAAAAAAAAAGATTATTTAAGCATCTATTTGGTTGATGTTGAATCTTGTTTATAACTGAATAGCTCTTTTTTAAAAGAATTATATGTTTAATTTATAAAATAATAAATATATCGTCAAAAGTAAAACATCATTCTAATAAAAAATTTATGTTCATTTCTTTACGATAAACAAAACTTTGACTTGGAATTTAAAAATGAAATGTTTAAATAAAAAATAAGTAAGTTAAAGTTTTATTACATACATTAATAGTGAAATAAACATATGTTGTAATATGTGATATGTTTTCAAAAATAGTTTGATTGTTGTTTTTATTCATTTTCAATTTTTCCTTAAGTTACTGACTTTTTTCCATTTTATAATTCCTTCTAAATTTATTAAAATATTTTCTCATGAAGATTCTTTCCTTTGTATTTAAAATGTTTTTTCTTCTTTTTTTTTCATCATTTTCAATGTTTGTTTTTAATTTTGTTTTTTTTTTGAACTAACACAACGTTAAGTTAGTTTATCTGGATAGCATAATTCTAAAATATTAAACATTTTAGTATTACGCTAAACATTTTAATTTAATTTAATTTAGTTTGTTTGTTGTGTTGACAAATTCATAAAGTGTTGGTATCGTTAAATCAAACTAACATCTACACATTTCTTAATTATAATTTCTATTAACATAACTTTAAGAATTAATAATTTTGCTTTTTAATTATTTCCTTTAAATTTTCAAAAAAAAAAACAGAAAGTGCACTTTTAAAAGAACTAATGTACAATATTATATTTTAAGACATGACGTATTCAATAAGAGAATAAAATCCAATAATGGCAAATTAGATAGTGTTTACAGCAGTAACGATAGTGTAATGAGAAGAGTTTGCATAAAGCATTTCAGAATAGCAATGTTCAATAACAAACACATCAATATAATTAATGTTGTATGATAATAAAATAAACTCAATGAATTTGGTACATGCATCAAATAAATTTCTAGTTATAGTCAAATATTATCCTGTATTTTATTCTCACTGTTGTTTTAGATGAGTTTGTATTTATTGTTTTCTGAATTATTTATTGATTCTTTTTGTATTATTTCTTTCATTTGTATTATTTCTTCATTAATGATAATTATTATTTATTTTAATCATATTTTATCTGTTTTGAATGTATAATAATTTAATTATTACATTATATTTTGATATGACTGTTTGTAAATTTTATTATTTTATTTATTTCTTCTTTTATTCTTTTTCTAATTATTCTTCACTACTTAATGATATTATTATTAATTACAACATCCCTTTTGTTTATTTTTATTTTCTTTATTTATTCTTTGGGGAGATCGAAGGTAGCACGTCTGAAACACTACATACAAACATTAATATAATTAAAACTTCAACTTTTAATGGTAATTATCTGGTTATGACGGTGTATTTTAATTAGAAATGTATTAGGTAAAGTTGCAAAGGGTGTAGCAAGATATTATGGTAGAATATTACATGGTGTAATATAAGGAAGTATTAAAGTGTGGGTAAGACTAAAAGAAAATTAAACATAATAATATAGTGGGAATGAAATACTCTCTTCTCTCTTTCATAAAATAAGAAAAAAGAAATTCCTTAAAATTAAGGCAGAAAACAAACAAAGGCTTAAAAAGAAGAAATAAGCAGAAGAAGTTTGAAAAAACCTTAATAGGAAAAATAAAGCAAAGAAGTGCTTTCCTCAATTTGCAAGAAAAACATAAAGAATAGGTTTAGCAAAGAGATTACTCTTTTTTAATAAGCGAAGGGATGGGATTAGTCTCCACTGATTCAGAAAGAATGGATGAAAATTCTATTAATACTTAATTAATTACTTTTTATTTTAATTTATTTTGTAAATCTTTGTATGAAATATTAATGAAATAGATGATTTGATGAATCATATTTAATTATTTTTATTCTTTTATTTATATGTTATTTATCTATCGTATTTTTATATATTTATTTTTATATTTATATTATTTATATTATTTATCTTTCATCTTCTTATTATCTATATATTATTATATTATTATATTCTTCTTATTTTGTTATTTTTATGTTTATATTATTTAGATTTTATTATTGTTATTCTTTTCTATTTAGATGTATTTGTTTATTCATCCTTATCATTTTTATATTATTATCATTTATATATATTTTCATTTTATATTTATTCTCTTTTGTTTTATATTAATATTAATTTTATCTTTTATATTTTGATTTTATTATTATATCATTGATTATCATTTCTCCTTTTATTTATCATTTATTCTTATTATTCTTTTGTTTTTTATATTCTATATCATATATTCATATCATTTTCATTTATATTTTATTAAATATTATATGTTATAATAACATAACACATATGATTGAATATATAATAAACATCATAATGAAATTATACATATAAACAATAACATAAAAAAGAGTAAAATATTTTTCAATAATAAAATATTGTTAATTATTTTACATCATTAAATTAGACACTTTTATTTCATATTTCCAATTTTTACATTAAAAACACACTTTTTATTTCTTCTTTTATCATCTCTTTGTGATTTATTATTTTTATATTCTTCTTCTACTTTCTTTTTATTCTTTTATATATTTATATTCTTTTTATATTATTTGTTTTTCATTGTTGTTTCTATTTCTTTCTTCTATTATTTATCAATTTTATTTTCATTCATTCTTTTTATTTCTTTTTATTAGTTCTTGAGTATTGTATATTTCTTTATTATTTCATTTGTGTATTATCTAAATATATGTTTTATTGATTTTATGTTGAACAAAATATTGAATATAATCAATATTTTCATTCTTAATTATTCATTCTTTATTCTGAAATGTTGTGTATATTTATTATATTAAATGAATATGATGAATGAATATCAATATTATTGTTTATTTGATTTTAAAACAAATAATAAATGAAATAAAATAATAAATGAAATAAAATAATGAAGACAATGAAATGATAATGAAATAGAATAATCTAATATTGAACAAATCAAATAAAGAATATATTGAATATATCATTATTGTTACATTATTATTTATTATTTCAATTATTAAATATTAATAAATTATTATTCATGAATATTTAATTGATTGATATTTTACAATTTCATTTTCATTTTATTTAATAAATGAAATATAAATAATGAATGAATG
>NW_001915207.1:0-14768 GCF_000208925.1 Entamoeba histolytica HM-1:IMSS
TAATTCATGTTTTCCATCTGATTTTTCTTTGTTACAATTACACTTTAATATTATATATTTGATAATTGTTGTTTTATCATATAATTAACACAATGATAATATTTTATTATATTTCATTGTACTTTCATTCTTCCTGAATCACCTTTACCTGTTCTTATCATTTTCTTTGTATATTTATTAATTTCATTATTTTATTTGTAATTTCTTTAATTGCCATATAACTATTAAAATTGTTTCTATTTTGCTTACTTTGATTCTTCTTTTTCCAATTCTTCAAACTAATATTGTTTGAATATATTCTTTATATATTTAATACTCATATTTATTTGTTTTTTCATATTCTCTTTATTGTCTTTTTTATTTATTCTCTTTCTTCAAACACTATCAAATATATTCATTAATCACTTTTCTTTCTTTTGATTTATTTCATCTCATTATTTAAATGTGAATTGCATTATTCTTCTATTATATTCTAATCATTATTTATCTTTAAATATTATTATTCAATATTAATTCTTCTCTTTTTAACATATAATCTTACTATACATTTTCTTTCTTTTTCACGTGTGTTTTATAAATCTCTTTTCTTATTATTTATTCTATTTTGATTAATTTTATTATATTCATTTTAATTAAAAATAATGAATAAATGAATAATTTGATTGATTCTGTATTGATTCTTCATATATAACTTTTCTTACTACATTATTCTTATTTATATTTTCTATTAATTTAATAATGTCATATTGCTTTCTTCTTGATACTTTCTTTACCATTATTCTTTTTGAATTGGAATATTCATAATTATTTCTATGACTGATCTTCATCTAGTATTTGTATTTCATTCATATTATCTGATGTTGTTATGTTCATAATTCTAATTAATCAAAATTCGTTGGTATTAATTTCCGTTCAAATTCAATTTATTATATTTATTACTTTATTATGTACTATTTCAATGCATTTTTATTTATTATCTTCAGTTCATCAATATATAACACATTTCTACTTTTTATCAAATATTTTGGTTCTATATAATATTTCAAAAAGAATATTCACATTGAAGAAAATAATAAAGATGATAATGAATCAAAATGAATGATACAATATGTAAATTTAATATCTCTAATTCATTCTTATAATCCTATCTTATTTTTATTCTCTATTGATTGTTTATATTTTTCTTAATTCAACAATGTCTTTTGGTAAATTATAATATTTTAATATTATTTAACCATTTATGGTTTACTAAATCTTATGCTTTCTTTATATCATAAATTATTTTTAATTATCTCTTCTTTTTTTCTTTTTTATTTCTCTCTATTAATTTTTTATACTTCCTTCTTTTGTTCAACAACACTTCTGTTTTCTTCAATCCGAGTTTTATTATTTTGAAGATTTTCATGGTTATTCTTTATTATTTTTTTAATATTCATTTTGATTATTAATTTGAATATTTTTTATATTTCCATTGAAATATGAAGTTTGTCTATAATTGTATGATTTTTGTACTTTTACCACTTTTATATATTAAATTTTTCTTTATATTATCATTTGAAGTTGAATTTCTTCTGGTGTTTCTATTTATTCTTGAAATATCTTAATATTTATTTCCTCATTCTTATGTAATTTCTTCAAATATTATCATTATAATATTTCTATGTAATGTGTTCTCCAATTCGAGATTCTTTTTAAGTTTTCATTATCATCATTTTTGTTATTTTGTTCGGTTTTATTTTCTATTTCTTTGGTATTTTCATTTTCTATTCAAGTCTTTTGTTTCATGAATAATTTTTTCAAAAATTCAACATTTTCTTGTTCATTTAGTTATTCTATTTTTTGATTTTAAAGTTATACTCGTTGCTTTATTCTTATATATTTTCTTTTTCTTTTATTTAAATTTTTCTTATTGTTTTTTAGATATTCATTTTCTCAATTTCTTATTTTAATTTCTTATTACTTCTAAATTCATTTCTTTATTACTTATTACTCTTCTTATTCTTTTATAATTCACATTTATTATTAAATCGTATGTGTTATTTATTCTTATTTGTAGTACAATTGTTTTATTTCTTTTATATATAATATATTTTCAGTATATTTCTCAATAAATCTTGTTAAATTATAAATATCTTTTCAATTCTTTCAATAGTACTTTTCTCAATATCCATTTTCATCATTGTACATTATAATTTCATCAAATGTTGTTATTAAAATATTACTACCTTGAATTACATTCATTATTGTTTTTAATTCACTCTCTTATTATTTCTTTTATATACTCTGTATCTAATTCATTTGTCTGATATTTTCTTATTCATTATTCTATTTTGGTGTTTATATTCTTGTTATTTAATATATATAACATATCTTCTTGTGAATATTTTAATTGTTTTGTTCATTTGCAACTTTTAATATTTCTACATAATTTTCATTCTATTAGCTTATTCTTTCATTTCTTAATTTATTATTTAACTTGTTTATTCAAAAACATACAGGATATAAAACAAATGTTGACACAATAGTTATCGAGTAATGTCATTGTGTGTTGTAAAAAATAAAACATAAAAATTTAACATCAGACAAGAAAATGAATGTAAATAACAATAAATTGCATAATAATATAAACAGTAAACGAAATATAAGGACAAGGATTAAAAAAGAGAAAAACACAAAAAAACAAATAAGAAACATGTAAACACAGTGATAACAATGATTATATAAGTATCAAACACAAATGATTAACGAGAAATAATATAGAAAAGAAAATAGAAAGAATATGAAGTGAAATAGAGAAAAGAGAATATGAAGAAATATTCAAGAAGTAAGAATGTAAAGAAATAGTATGATAATCAGCAAGAATTATATTCAAATGAAAAAGATAATGAAGAGAATAAAATAAGAAAGAACAAAAAGAAAGAAGATGTTATAGTAATGAATCAGAAAGTAAACAAAAATAATCAACCAAGGAAATAAATAGATGATATACATATTCAAAAATAATAAATACTACTGAAAACAAAAGAAAAAACCGAAAATAAAGAAGAAAGGAATAAAGAAAAATAATACAACTCAAAGTCAAATAAAGAAAATAGAAGAAGCGATTAAAGAATGACAAATAGAGAAGAAGGAAGAGAAACAAAACATCTAAAATGAAATGAATGAAAAACATAAAATATAATTAAAAAATGAGAAAGAAATGAAAATATAAATAAAAAAGGTTCAGTCCAAATGAAATGAAGAAAAAGTACAAGAAGAAAATAGAGAAATAGAAAGTAAAATAATTGAAATAAGAATCACAGAAGAAATTATCAATGTCTCTGAGCTAATTTGGAGAAATTGAAGAAAGAAAATAATGAGTTGAAGAAGAGAATAAGAGATAAAGACAAACAAATCTCTGAATATCAAGAAATTGCAATTAAAAATCAAGAGAAGAATTAGACAACACACAAAAAGAAAATGAGACACAAAAACAAATAATATCAAAACAACAAGATATATTGAAAATTTTATTTCACAGAAGGAACTGGAGAAGAAGAAAACGATGATACTTGTGATAAATGCACAATCAGTATTGAGGAAAGCATCATCAATGATGACTGAGATGAACGAAACTACTCGTATGAAAAAGATAGTAGTTGAAATAGAAAAAAGAGCAAAACATGAATTGTCAAAAAATAAGAAATAATAATTAGATAAAAAAATAAAATACAATAAAACAAAGAAATAGAATTTTAATTGAAGTATTGTATTGATTTGAATTAATTTATTAAATAAAAAATATATAAGAAATTAAGAAAGGAAGAAATAGCAAATATAATAAAATGACAAACATTAAAGTAAATAATGCAAATGAATATATTAAATATATTAGAATGTCACATAAAATAAAAGAAAGTACTAAATGGTACAATAAAATGAAAGCAAAAATAATCATAGAATAAAAACTAGAGTGTAATTCATCAATAAAACAACAAATGGAAAATAACACTTCAAATATTGATGAAAATATCAGAATACTATCAACAATAAATTAGAAGAAATGAAAGTAGAAAAATGTACCAACAATAATTACTAATTTCAAATAAAAGAATCAGAAGAATTAATAAGATAAATCAATAATATATTGGTATTATCATTAGAATTGAAGAACTGGAAGATGATAATAAAAAAGAAAAAGTGAATGTATCTTTATTTTCACAATAAAACAAATGAGATAAATGATGAAATAAAAGAAATATGAATATATTTAGAAGAATAGAACAAATAAACAAAAGAAAATGTACAGAATAAAAAGCAACATAAAATTAAATGAACATGATGAAAAAACTTAAAAACTAAGTAATAAAAAGAATAAAACAACTAAAAATGTATAATGATTAATAAAGAAAGAAATAAAATGAATAAAAAATGTCAGAAACAATAGAAATAAAATGGTAAATGAATCTAATAAGAAAAATAGAAGAAAGATAAAATGAAATATACCAAAATAACAATGTTACAATAGAATAAATGAAATTGTATAAGAAATACAAGTAATGACAAATAAAGAGAAATTGAAATTAAACCAAACATCATGTTGAATAAGAAGTACAGAAATTATAGTAATGTTATTATAACAATAAATGAATTACATTTAAATCTAATGAAAATAAATAATTAGAAATATTCATTGAAACAATATAAAAGTAATAAAAGAAACGACAATGAATATGTACTAAATAAAAGATAAAAGTTGAATAATAAATGATATGACTAATGGTTTATATCACAATATCAATTAAGAGTATGGTTGAACAAAAGGAATGTATACAATGAATTAAAGAATAAGCTGATGAAAATTGAGAAATTAAGAGATTTCAAATAATTGAAATAATAATTTCAATAAACAGTTTAGTACATACAGAAAACATTAGAATAAATGAAAAAATAAAAATTGAAATTGACAATTTTAAATAAGTTAAAAACCATGTCATTAAAAACATGCTAAACATTATTGAATAATGGATCTGATATAACCAAATATACTCTATAGAATTTCTATAAAATGACAAGGTGATGAAATTCATATCCCCTGATCCAGAAATAACAGAATCCAATTCTATTAATACATAATTGTATATTTAAATTTGATAATAAGAATTAATAAATAAAGTAATTAATTAAATATTAATAGAATTTTCATCTATTCTTCCTAGATTAATTTGATAATAAGAAATAATACAATAAATAAAAAAAGAAAATGATCCCAGCAGAGATTGATCGAACCCTCAACCCTCGCATTTCTCTTTCCTATAAGTACGATGCACTACCGACTGTGCTACGGGGCCTTCTTCTTTTTATTCTTCTATTTTATTATTATCTTTTCGATATATTTATCTAATTTAAATACAGACTCGAAGGTAATACTTCAAAGGCATTATACAATTATTAAAATATTTTCGATTCTTCAAGTTGTTGTCTGATCATAACATTGAATTTGGTGAGATAATGACTATTCAAACATATTTGGTTATTATTTATTACTATTTATCATGATATAATTATGATGGTATTAATTATTTATCAATATGAAAGTATATTTGTTGATGACCCTTTTGATTTGAATATATTGATTGTTATCAAGAAAAAGTTTCTTATGTGGTTGTTTTTATTCAATGAGATAAAACATAATCATATTGTTAATGACATATTCAAGATAAAGTAAGAAAATAAACAATGAAGAGTTTTAATATTCATTAAATTCAAAATAAAAATCAGATAACAACTTAAATGTGGAATATGTAAGTCAAGTAAGTTTGAAAAATATTTCAATAGAAATAAAATGTGTTGAAGGAATTAATTCACTAACTTCTTGGTATGATGAAATAACCAATTATAGTTAAATTATAATTGCATTATTTTCTTCTATTATTTATTATAAAAGCGATATTTCAATGAATAAGATATAACAAACTAAACAAAGTTATAAGAGTTATGATAAATATAAGAATTGAATAGAAGCTTATAAAAATAAGATAATGAAATACACATATAGAAGATATATGAACAGTGTAAATATCGAACAAAGAAGACAATATATAAAAGAATGGAAAAAGAATATACTAATTAGATTGATATATAACAGAATTAAAAAAAGAAAGAAGAAGGATATTAAATTTGTAGAAGAAGAATAAAACAACGAAAATAAAAACCAAAGATAGAGGAATTATAAGTATAAAGAGTTATACAACTATGTCAAATAATTAACCAATAAAATATTAACAAGGAGTGATAAAAGAAAACAAAATGAAAGTAAAGAAAGAAAAATGGATTTTAATAGAGAAATAAAAAACAAGGAAAAGAAAAATAAGATGAAACAAAAATATAATAAATAATGATAAAGACAAATAACAAAAACAAGAAAAAGCATCAAGTAAAAGAAGAATAATAAGAATATGAAAAGAAACAAGAAAGAATTAAGAAAGTAGAAGAGAAAATCAACAAAATAAGAAAAAAGTTGAAAGAATCAAATGAACAGAAAGTATAAAAACAAAAGAATAATAGAATAGAATGACAAAATGATACAAACAGGAATTGATAATTATAGCATAGAATAAAAAATAGATAATTAAATGTTAATAAAATTTTCATCTATTCTTCCATGCTCAGCAGAGATTAATCTCATAGCTGAGATTGTTTCTTAAAAGAACAATCTCTTTGTTTAAAATATTCTTTAGGTTTTTGTAGGAGTATGAGAAAAGCACTTCTTTGTTTTAGTTCTTCCTATTAAGGTTTTCTCAAACTTTTTCTGTTTATTCCTTCTTTTGAAGATTTTGTTTGACTTCTGATTTAATTTTAAACAATATCATTTCCTCATTCTACTTTATTTTATGAAAGAGAGAAGAAAGCATTTGATTACCACTATATTATTATGATTATTTTCCTTTTATTCTTAAACACACATCACCAAATCTTTTCCTTGGATAATATATATTTCTTAATTTCTTTATTAATAAATATCAATTTATTATATTATAATAAGTAATATTCGACTGTAATAAATTGCTGCACTATTTGCAGCATTAGCTAATATATTTCTAATTAAAAGGTACTGTAATAACCAGATAATAATTGGGAGAGCTGAAGAATGAATTGTATTAGTGTTAGTGTTGTGTTATAGACGTGCAACATTCGATACATGATAATTATAGTATATAAATAAATAAATACAGAGAGTATTGAATAAAAGAAGAAGACATAAAGAAAGAAAATAAAGATGATAATACAAAATAAAGAATGAAAAAAAAAATAATAAAGATAAACCAATAATAGTAATATTAAAAGTATAATAAATATAGATAAAGTGTTGGTACAAGAATATTTAAAAGACGAATATATTATAATAGAACAAAATAATGAAGGAGAAATTGAAGAAATAACAAAAGAAGTTACATAAATAAGAAGAAATTCAATAAAAAGATAGAAAGGAAAGTGCAACAAGTATAGAAAGAAAACCGGTAATAATAAAGATGATGAAAGAAATTTAATAAAAACAATAAACAAAATTACATTGAAGAAAGAATATTAACAAATGAAATAACAAAAATAATAAAAAATAATAAACATACATTATATAATATTCAAAATAAAAAATAAAAAATAGATAATTAAGTGTTAATAGAATTATCATTTATTCATTACTAATAGATATTAACAATATCATACATCATTAAAAAGATTAATTTATTTGTTTTACTTAGTATTTAGATTTTCTTCTTGCCTTTTGAATAAAACATTTCAAATTATATTAATGTATTTTATTCTTCTTTATGCTTAGTTTGTATTTTTAATCTCATGTTTTGTTTTTACTTGAGTTTTAATGAATCTTTTTATTTTCTTATTTTATGATGAGTGAACATGTCATTATACTATATTATTATTTTTAATTTCATTTGTTCTTAACTAAATCAAGTATATACTTTTCTTTTGATATTATTCCATATATATTTCTAATTTCTTCTAATAAATGTCAGTTATTATATTACAACAAATAATAATCCATTATAATACACCATTACATTCATTGAAACGTTTACTAATCCAAATTCATAATCAAATATATCAGTGTAACAAGATAATAAATGGGGAAACCAAAACATAAATTTATTTTAAAGTTTGTGTAGTGTCTCTGACTTTTCAACAATGTTTCACAATCAAAAAGATAATAATAAAATAGAAGAATAAAAAGAAGAAGGCCCCGTAGCACAGTCGGTAGTGCATCGTACTTATAGGAAAGAGAAATGCGAGGGTTGAGGGTTCGATCCATCTCTGCTGGGATCATTTTCTTTTTTTATTTATTGTATTATTTCTTATTATCAAATTTAAGTACAATCAAAAAATGATTAACTATCAAATGAGAATATTATATTTTACAAATGTATAAAGATTAATCAACTTAACATTTTTTTGAATTAAATAATGATAAAAACTTATTAATAATGAAGAAATAATAATCATAAAATTAGTCATGGTATTGATAAATAAATTATAGAATATACTTTTTCATTATTATATTGAGTGTTATTGTTTAAAGTTAATAGATTAATAAATAATCACCCCATTAACTTCAAAAATACTTTTAATTATCATTATAATTAATTTATATTTTATATAAATCTTTAATTTGCCTGTTTGAAGAAAAGAAATAAGTACAATGAATTAAAAAATAGGCTAATGAAAATAGAAAAATTAAAAGATGTTAAAATAAATGGAGTAGTAGTCTCACTAAATTGAATAATAAATAAAGAAAATATGAGATTAATTAAAGAATTAAAAATTGAGATTGACACCATTAAAGAAGCTAAAAACCATGTAATACAAAACATGATGGATGTCATGGAATAATGATTTTATCATAATCAAACATTCAATAGAGCTGTTTGAAGAAGAAGTGATGGGATTAGTCTCCGCTGATCCAGGGACAATAGAAGCTATTTCAATTAATACTCAATTAATTACTTTTTTATAAATCTTTAATTTTATAATTTTTTATTTATCATTTTACTAATTAGTTACAAATAAAAATAAATATCTAAATCTTATTTTCATAAAATTATATTTAATGTGTAAGAAGTAAAAAAAAAATCTGCATTCTCATAGTTTGTTGATTTTGAGTAAATTCATTCATAATCAAGATTTCTTCATCAATTATTTTATGACAGAATATTAATAACTTAAGAGATAGAAAAAATTAAAAATTAATTAATTATTAATAAAATTAGTTTGTATTGTTTATTAAACAGTAGAGATTATTCTTATTATTAAATTATTTTCTAGAAACTCTATAGCATATGTTTAATTATGATAGAATCAATCTTCTATTAAATTATTCATGTTTTTTAATAATATGTTTTTAACTTCTTTAAAAAATATCAAATTTAAATTTTATTTCTTTATTTAATCTAATGTTTTTTGTATTTATTATTCATTTATTTCAATTTACTTTTCAAATTAATTTAATATCTCTTCTTTTCTATTTTCATTAACTTGTTCTTTATAGTTTTATTCATGATTATTTTCTTCAATTATTATCCATTAATACTGTAATATGCAATATTAGTCATATCAAATAATAGACTAATTTAATTCTTTTTATCTATTTCATATATGTATGGCATTTATGATATTATCCTTCACTCTGTAATTTATTTGTTTGTTCAATATCATAGTAATGTCTTTATATTTGAATATTGTTTCATATTTATTTTTATATTATTTATTTCCTTTATATTATCTTATTAATCAATATGATAATTCCAATATTGTCATGTTTCTTCATTTATGATTTGTTATGACCAATACATTATAGTAGAATGTGTTATATTGTTGTTATCTTGTCTTTACAAAGTAGGCAGTATTTCATTCTATCATTTTTTATTATTTTTAATTTTCTATACAATCTGAATATTGCTTCATCTTGCATTTTCATTAATTGTAGAAATGCATTTTTTAATATTGATTGACTTCCATACTTTCACTGTAGTGTGTTTATCTACTCATTTTGACTCAAATCATCTTCTAAAATATCCATTTGTTTGATGACACTTCTATTTTTTGATGTATTGGTCGGTCAATAATTTCTTTATTTCTACTACTACTTCTTTTTCTTTTTTCTTTTCAATCCCTTCATTTATTATTTCTTCTATTTTTGTTTCATTTATTTTATGAATTAATGTTTTTGAATTCTATTCAATATTCCTTTCTTACTGTACTATCTATAATATTATTTTCTATTTCATTATTGTACAATAATACATTATTGTTCTAATCAGTTCATTAACATAATCTTCCATCATGATTATTAATGTTTCATTTATTGTGTTATTTAACTTTATAAATAAAGAAGACAAAATAAAATAATAACATAATACTATAAATCGTATAAGATATTAATATATTAAAAATGAAGTGTATTGAATAATTAATAAGATAATGCAAGAATATTAAAGTAATAAAATTATATAAATTATGAACTAATATTGAAATATAAATGTAAATATCCTAAATTTAATAGGAATAGTAAAATGACATGAAGAATAACAAAATTATGAATATAATAAAATAAAAAAAAATAAAATAAGAATTAACAAATAATAATGTTCTACAATATAAAATATATTGAATTTATAAATAAATTAGAATAATTTGACTATTAATTAATAAATGGATATAATGGAAATAAAAGATAATGCCACATTCTTGATAAAATAAGTAGAAATAAAGAATCTAAAATCTATATATTCAATCAAATAATATTCATATCATTTATTAAATCATTTTAACAATAACTATTAAAATAATGAACATTAAATGTTAAGATATAACAAATATAATACTTTGGTATTTTTGTTAAGAAGAAAAAGAGATAAATTGAAATATTTAATGATTAGAATTATAAAATGTATTTGTCATAAAAACAAAAAAAGAATAAAACAAAAAAATAATAAAACAAAAAGTAAATTTAAAAAATAATATAAAATAAAAGATGCACTACCCGGGAATCGAACCCGGATCTCCACCTTGGGAGGGTGAAATTCTACCATTAGACCAGTAGTGCTTCTATTCTTTTTCTTTTCTCTATTTCTTTTTCTTTTCTCTATTTCTTTTTCTTTCTTATTTCATTTTTATCTTCCCTCACTTTTGTTAGTCTTACTATTAAAATTTCCTTCTTTATAATCTTTAAGTAAAATAAATTCTTAAAATATCATCCCAGTTAATTGTTTTATTATTCTTTATTTATTTACTTTTGTATTATTTTCCTTTCTTATTTATTGTTCTTCAAATTTTATATTTTTTTATTTCTTTTGTTTATTATCGTTATTTATTTCTTTTTTTCTTTTTTTCTTTATTTATTTCTTTAACTTTCTCTATTTCTATTTGTTTTTGATTTAAATATACTTCTTCTGTATTATTTTTCTTTTCTTCACCTATTTTATTTTTAATTATTTCATCATATTCTCTTTTTCAATTTATTTGTTATTTTTTACTTTCATTTCTTCTTCTTTCTTTATCATTATTTATATTTCTTATTTGTATTATCTTTATTATCATATTTATTCTTGTTTTCTTTTTTTTTCTTTCATCTTTCTTTTTCATTCTACTTTTCATTATAATTTTCCTATTCTTATTATATTTGAAATTATCTTCTATATGACTTGATTATTTATATCATGTTTTCTTTTCTTTATATGAATTATAACTGTTATTCATTAATAAATACAATAAAATATGTTATATGCTCTGTATTGAAAAAGTCTAATAGAATATGATATTAATCTATAATCTAATTACGAAACGATGAAACAAAATCAATTCAATGTTTAAATCACTTCCTCAATATATTTTTAATAATCATTCATTATGTTTATTATGTTATTATCACTCTTATTACTCTCTTCTTTTTATTTGGTTCTTCATTTGTATTATTTATTTTCTTTTTTCTATTTGACATATTTCTTTATTATCTGTTCATATGCAGAGGCATTACATGAGACAAACAAACTATCATAACAGTCATTATTATAACAATTAGAATAGTAATGTATGAACCATTTCACTCATCACTTCAATCATTTTTATTATCATAAATATTTTATCAATAATTCAAATATAAACAAACAGTACTATAGTACAAATAAATCACATAATAAAGCACAAAGAAGGCACTAACATTATCAAAATAAGAAACAAAACAGAAATAAAAGAAAAGAAATGATTGAAATACAAAACCAAGAGTATCGGAAAATACTCTTTGAAAAAGAAATTAAAATACTTACATCACAAGAAATAGAAGAAACTGAGAATATCAAAATTAAAAAAATAAACACAAACAACGAGATGAAGAAAATGGTATTTTCTTGCACGAGAAAAAACAAAAACGATCAGAATGGAAGAAGAAACTATTAGTATGACTATGGAAGAAGACAATAAAAAATACAACCCAATTGAGATTAATGATAATAGAATATACAATACATATTTGATTAGTATTGAAAATGAAGATAAAGAATTTAATAAATGAGAGAAACAGATTGATGAAGAGGACGGAGAAAGTAATGAAAATGAGAAAAGAATAGAAGAATTAGAAAAAAGAATAGAGGAGGATATAAAAGAGAAAGAAGAAATGAAAAAGGAAATACAAGTAAAAGAATAAACCATTAACAAATTAACAAAAGATATTATGGCATTAAAGAAGAAGCATGAGAATGAGATAAACACAAAAGCCAGGAGTGTGATAAAAATATTCAAATTCCATGCTGAATCTGAGAGGAAAATGTCTGAAGTAAATAATTTAACACAACAATTACTCTTCCTGAAAGATAAATTATCTAAATTAGAAAATAAAAGCACATAGGAAGAAAAGAAGAAAGATGAGGTAACTTACAATATAACAGATTCGTTTGAATCACGAATTGTAAATGATTCAATCCAATGTGGTAGTAGCTGATGAAATATCATCATGTGAAGATGATCTTCCAAAAAAAGAAAGTTAATGCAGAAATCCATTGAAGAAATGGATATTCAGCATAAGAAGATCAACACATTAGATGATCATTATCATTATATTAAATCAGTAGCTTCCACTATTAACTTCATTAATAAAAATAAACAAGAAAGAAGTTGAAAGAAAAGTATAGAAGGAATATTACAAACAAAAATATGTAGATTGAGAGATTTACTTCATAATAAACAGTATATGAAATTAAAAAGAATATTACATATTAAGAAATATGATATATATCATATTAAAATAAAAACAAATAAACAAATAAACTATTATAAATATATTAGAAAGATGAAAAGAATAGAAATAGAGATATGAAAGAATAATTTGAAAAGAATAAGATGGAATTATAAAATGATGAAATATGGAAAAATGAAACGTCTAAATAAATCTAAAGAAGATGAATATCCAGATAATATCTCCATTATTAATTTCTGTAAATGAATCTATGAAACTAATACTAATATAGATTTATCTAAATATTAATTTATATGAAATATTAATTGAAAATAGAATTAATAATAGAATGTCAATAATCACTCCAAATGAACTAGATTGTGATATTAAATTTATTGCTAACTGGAAGGCACCAGAAGTTGATAAAATACAAGGATTTTGGATTAAATATTTAGAACAACCAAAGAAATATTTAATAAAATTATTTAATGAATTGTTAAATAATCCTAATGAAATATCTCTTCATTTTATTCAAGGAAGGACAATATTAATATATAAGAAAGGAGATAAACTAGACCCACAGAATTACAGACAAATAACTTGCTTAAATTGTTTGTTAAAAGTATATACATCAATATTAAAGATGAAAATAGAAAATCAATTGATGTTAAATCAAATTGAAAAACAATTATCATTAAATCAAATTTGATGTAAAAATATACATATGCATCAAAAGAATGATTATTATACAACATTATAATCCAACAATTATTATTAAAGGCTAAATGGAAATAGATAGAAACATATTATGACGTCTCCAAAGCATATGATAGTATTAATCATCAATGGATTAAACATTGTTTAATTTATTTCAACACCACATTTGTAGTAATTAATAGTATATCATATATATTAAATAATACATATCTTAATTTATATTATAATCATGAAAGTGTGGGTATGATTAATGTAGAAATATGAATAATACAAGGTGACAGCCTATCTCCACTTTTATTTGTATTATCTATTGATATATTATCTAAACAATTAGATAAACAAATAAACAAATTGAATATTAAAATGAATGGAGAAGAAAAACAAGTCCAGTTAAACCACATATTATATATGGATGATTTAAAAATAATGAATAATGGCAACGAAAAAAAGCAAATAATTGAAAAAGAAGAGAATGAATGATATAAAAGAATAAAAAGAAAGTAAAAAGTAGAAGAAGATGAAGAAAGAATAAAAGTAGAAAGGAGAGAATATAAAAAGAAAGAAGATAAAGTGTAATAAAACAAAAGAGATGATAAAAGAAGAAAAGAATGAAAAAAATAAAGGATGCAAATTTTATTGAAACAAATAAAAAAAGCACAAAATTTAATGATGCAAAATTTAATGATGCAAAATATTTAGCAACATATTTTATTGATGCAAAATTATTTTGAAATAAAAATAATTCATCATTTGATATTATTACATTTGATAATAAATTATATTATATATTAAATACATCATATTTCTTTATTATTTATCTTTCTTTTCT
>NW_001915206.1:0-14794 GCF_000208925.1 Entamoeba histolytica HM-1:IMSS
AAACAGACATATCAAAATATAATGTAGTATTTAATTCAATTGATATAGATTCAAAAAGAAATTAAATAAATGATGAAATAATACAGAAAAAGAATGAATAAATAAAGAGAACAATAAATATAAATTAATTATTATTTAATTCATATTTAAATAAATTTTAATTGGATAATGAATTAAATTAATTGAATATAGTTTATTTTCTATTTAAATATTATTATTCATTTTATTTATTTTTTATATTATAATTTTATTATTTTTATTATCTTTTTATATTTTTTTTTCTATGGTACAATTTGACAATAGTGTGATACATCATATTAAGCATTAAGGGTGAATTGTGTGGAATCGTTTTATATAACATTTATTTCATATTTTATTTATAGAATATAATAATGTTTTAAATAACATCTATGATAATAATCGTAATTAGTATATAAAACAATATTCAATTAAATGGCATGTCTATGTCCTGTTGAATGTCCTTTTGGCATGTCTGATGCCCTACCCTAATGGTATTTAAAGATAACCTCTACAGCGGTAGGGCATACAACAAATGCAAGACGGAAATAATTACAGTTTGTTGAGTGATAAATTTAAACTAATTATATTATTATTCCCCGATAGACAACAGCGAGTAGAAATTGACATGTTGATTCAAAATTATTCATCGAATTACAACTTCAAGGAACTGATAAATTTGTATGAATTTTATAACCAAATAACAAGAGGTTATAATATGAGAGATATATATAAATATCAATTGATATTCACATTTGCGATTATTGATAGAATGAAACTTTTTGAAGTTCGTTTTTTGAGTCAAGAGACTATTAATCTCCTATATCCATATATGCGGGATTGGTGGATACGTGATGGCATTGTTGATGCACGGAATGCACTCTTGGAGCTCCAAGAGAGACAAGAAGAGCTTAATCTAGAGAAGTCTTAATTTAATTTACTTCTTTTTTTTAATTTAATTAATTTTTAACATATTTTAAAGAATGAAAGACAAATTCAATTTTAACGCTTTTAATAAATATTTAATAATAAAATGAAAGTTTCATATAATCAATTAATTTTGTTACCTCATAACTATTAATCTAAAATCATAATTCGTTTCATCTCTTTTATTTTTTTTTAATGAAAGATTATTTAAACTTTTCACATTTTAAACTTATATATCAAATGAGTTATAGAAAACCAAATAACTTAAAGAAAACATTACAAGAAGAATTAAATTTATTGAGAAATAATCGTCGAAATACAAGACAAAAAGAAAGAAGAATACAACAAATAGAAGAAGAAATAAGAGAAATAGAAGAAAAGAAAGAAGAAAATATCTTTCATGAACATACATCAGAAGTTGAAAGAGAAAGAAACAAGAGAGAAGAAAGAGCAGAGAGAAGAAGAGCAGAAAGAAAAGAAGAAAGAAAAGAAAGAAATAAACAAGAAGAAGAAAATGAAAATATTAAAGAAAAAACAGCACTAATAACAATTAATGATAGAATTAACAATATTAATAAAAGAAATCTATTTCATGAAAATTCCAGTGATGAAGAATATCAAAGATCTAAAAGAGAAGAAAGAGCAAGAGAAAGAAAAGAAAAAAGAGAAAAATTATTAAATAGAAACCGACATATTGAAGAAGAACAAGAAGAAGTTAATCAGAATGAACAAGAAATTAATCAAAATGGAAATTCTAATGATACATCAAATGATGAATTTCCAGAAATAATTCAAAATGAAGATATTGAAAATATTCCAACACCACAAGAACAAGAAATACTTCAAACGATCGAAAGAAATCCAAAAAGGTCTTATGAATTTTATAAATCAAAATTATTACAAAGCAATGAATATTATGAAAAAAATGAATGGGAAAATATCGTTAAAGAAACAAAAAGAGCAGTAAAAATATTAGAGGAAAATAAACAACCATCACAAGTTATAATACATTTTGGAAATGGACGTGTTATAATTAAACGACCATTTATGATAAATATGGAAAATGTTAATATTGAAGAATTTATAGGAAAGTTAATTAATTATGATGAAGATATTAGTGAATTTTGGAAACGATATGATGATGAGGACAATCCACCAATCCCACCAGGATTACTTGTAAGACAAATTATTGTAAAAAAGTTAGGAGAAGTAGAAAGAAAAAGAATTGAAGGAGGATTTTTTGGATATTATTTAAAAGAAGAGTGGGAATGTATAGCATCAATATTTGAAAAATACCAAATTTATACAAAAAATACTATTCGTCTTAGCGAAAATTGTTTTGTTAATTGTTTAAAAGAATCAGGAGTAATTGATGATATAAGTCTTGAAACAATTAGAAGTATGATAAAAGGACAAACAATTAGCAAAAAGAACATTAAAAAGATATGTGAAAAGTATGGATTTAGAGTTGAATTAAAATATTATAGAGATAAAGAAGAAAAAGTTATTAAAAAAGAAATAATTGGAACAGAAGGAAATATAATTCGTATGTTTTTATTTAGATGGAAGAATGGACAACATTATATTAATAATGAGAAAATACCATTAACAACATTTTTCATTAAAAATTTTAAAGAAATAAAGAAATATTGTGAAGAAAATAATAAAAACATTAACAAATATTATTTGACATATAGAAAAAGAAATGGATGTTACGAAACATTATTACAAAGACAACTAAAAGCATTTAGAGCAATACAAATATTAAAAGAAGAAGGAGCATTTGAAGAAATTAGTAAAGAAGATATTATAACACAACACCTTTATGATGCTGATAAACTTCAAGTTAAACTTACAGAAATTACACCATATGAATACAAAATATGTGAAAGTAAAGAAATAAGAGAAATGGAATATGAGAATGTATTTTATGCAGATTTTGAATGTATGGTAAAAGGAGAACATCATATTCCATTTTGTGTTGTTGTAATTGATAAGAAAGGAGTATGGAATACATTTTATGGACTAAATTGTGGAAAAGAATTTATAGAATATTTATCTAATTTTAAAAATCCAATATGTTATTTTCATAATCTCGGATATGATGGGAGATTCTTGGCACAATATGGAATAATTGGGATTACTAGAAAAGGGTCTAATATTTATAATATGGTTATAAAAACACATAAAGGAAAGAAAATAATATTCAAAGATACATTAGGACTTATTCCAACTTCAATATCAAATTTTAAAAGATTCTTTAATTTAGAAGGAGAATATGAAAAAGAAATATTTCCATATAATTATTATGATTATAATACATTAGAAGTAGGAACAATAGAAGGATGCTGGAATAATGAAACACCAAAATGGGAAGAAAGTAAAATAAAAGAATTTAAAGAGAAGATAAATAAAACAGGATGTTTATTAGATAATGGGAAATTTAATACAAGAAAATATTGTGAATATTATTGTAAAAGAGATGTTGAGGTATTAAGAAAGGGATTTATGAAATTTAAAGAAATGACTAAGAAGAATTTGGAATTAGAATGTGAAGCATTTTCTACAATTAGTGCATTATCATATTATTATTTCAAAACAAAATGTTTTAATGATGGAAGGATTTTTGAATATAGTGGATGTTTAAGAGATTTTATAAGACAAGCAATTATAGGAGGAAGAAATATGACAAATCAAAATCTTAAATGGAAAGTTAAAGAAGACATAGTAGATTTTGATGCATGTTCACTATATCCATCAGCAATGAAAAGATTATTAATTCCTACTGGTTATCCTAAAATGATTACACAATCCATTCAATTCATATTTGAACATTTAATGGATGAACAACAAATGATACCAACCAATGATAAATTCATATCATATTTTGTAGTTCGTATAAAGATTAATAAAGTAGGAAAAATAAGAAAGATGCCTATAATAGTTAAAAAAGTAAAAGGAATTAATGAATATGTAAATGAATGTCTGGAAATGGTAGTTGATTCTATTTATTTAGAAGATTTAATAAAATATCAAGAAATAGAATATGAAGTAAAAGAAGGAATATATTGGGAAGGAGAGAAAACCGATTTATTAAGTAAAGAAATCGAAAATATATACAATATAAGAGCTAATATGAAGAAAGAAAAGGATCCAAATGAAATTATATATAAATTAGTAATGAATAGTTCATATGGTAAAACTATTCAAAAACCAATATTAAAAGAAACAAAATTCTTTAGATCACAGAAGAAATTTGAAACATATTGGGTTAGAAATTATACTGATGTTCTTTATGGAGAACCATTATTTGGTTCAGAAATATGGATTATGGAAATTAAAAAACAAATAGATGATTTCTATGTTCCTGACATTATAGGAGCACTCATTCTATCAATGTCTAAAAGAATTATGAATGAATTAATCTATTTATGTGAAGATAATAACATATTAGTGTATTATCAAGACACTGATTCTATTCATATTAGGAAAAGAGAATTAAAATTATTAGAAGAAATTTATTATAATAAATATCATAGAATATTAGTAGGTACTCAAATGGGACAATTTCATTCTGACTTTCCTAAAGTAAAAGGAAAAGATAGTTGGGCTAAAGAATCAATCTTCTTAGGAAAGAAAGCATATTTAGATATTCTTACGAATGAAGATGGAGTTGAAGAATATTTAATAAGAATGAAAGGAATACCAGCAAGTGTTATACGAGGAGAGGCTAAAGAAAAATTTGAAGGAGATGTTAAAGCACTTTATGAATATTTATATGAAGGAGGAGCACTTAGTTGTGATCTTTCAAAATATGGACCTCATTTTATCATTGAAAGAGATTTTAAAGTCTCTACAAATGAAAACTTTAAAAGAACAATTAAATTTTAAATGAAATTTGAATCAATTAATTTCTTGTTCATAAGGTGATAAAGATGATAAATTTCTTTTATAATATTCTTTTGTTACTCCATTTTCCATTTCTTTCACTTTATTTATTCTTGATTCATTATAATTATTATTTGTTTGTTTTATTTCTTTTTCTTTATTTAAAATAACATCATTATAAAGTGTTTTTCCATAATCTTTAATAATATCTTTTATTTTCTTTCCTTCACTAATTTCTGTGAGTGCTTTTCCATTTGTTTCATACCATTTTGGTATTCTTTCTAATAATTTTCCTATTGTTTCACCACCTGGAAGAAATGATGCTATTCCTTTTGAAATAGGAATTAATTTAGTTGTTATATTACCTGTTGTTTTATATAACTTCCCTCCTATTCCTGTTATTTTCTTTCCTGCTGTCTTAATTATATTCTTTAACTTTTTGATAAATCCAAATTTCATAACAATTAATTAAGAATAAAGAGTTAATTATTTATAGATAATCTTCAATATCATAATCTTCATAATCTTCTTCATTATTCATTTCACTTTCATTACCATTGAGTCTTTTAGCAAATAAAGCAGATTTAGGTGATACTCCTGTTCTTCCTTTAGGTTTTAATGAAATATGATCAGGTAATTGATTAATAATTTTACTTGCTGTTTTAGTAATATCATTTGGTATTTCATTTTTAACTTGATTTAAATATCTTTTAGTTGCACCAACAACATTTTCACCTGATGCTATTCTATTTAATACTTCACTTGTAGGTTCTGCTATTTTACTAATTACTTCTGTACCTTTTTTAATTATTTCACCACCTGGAATAAAATCTGATGCTATAGAAATAAGTGGTTTTGCTTTTTCAATTACATTCCCACCAAATTTCGCACCAGAAGCTAATAGTGCTGCAACTTTCTTTAATCCTTCTTTAAATCTCTTCCAATTACCGAACTTCATGAATGAAATAAAAGATTGAACTAAGAAATCAAAATAAACAAGATGAATTATAATGTTATTAAAGCATTAGATCAAGAAGAAACAGGTGATCTTATCAAATACTTCAATTATACAGATGGAATACTTGAAGCTAATTCAGGTGTTCATGATAATAAATGTTTATCAATAGATTCATCTGATCCACCATGTCCTGTACAAAAAGGAATGTATACTAAAGTAAAATTGACAGATGAATCAATTCAAATTACAAATATAGATAAATCATCTATTACTGCATTAGTTAGAATTCAAATTAAACCAACTGAACAATTTTGGACACAAATAGAAGATAGTCAAGAAGGAGATATTTCAGGATTTCAAACAGGAAGATTAACAGCAATAGAATATTTTGTAGGATTAAAATCATCAACACATTTATTTGATGCATATCGTGTATATTCAAGAAATAAGAAAACAGCATGTGAACAAACAGAAGCATTATATGAGAATGCAGCTATTAGAATGTTAAAAGCACAAGAAGAATTAGATTATAAACCAGGAATTTATACACAATGGGAAGCAGCATATAAACATGAAGATAATGTATGTGGATGTTATTTTAATCTTCAAGAAATTATTAAAGCACCAAATAATACTATTGAAAAAGAATTTGAAGTAATTATTCCATTAGATGATTTATTACCATTTGCTGCTATGAAAATGTTTCCTAATGGAATTTTTGGAAATTTAACACTTGAAGTTAAAATGGCAATTCAACAGAATTTTGTTATTTGTCAATGTAATCAAAATACTATTATAAATAAAATTAGTAAACAAATCAATTCCCCAGTTAAAGGAAATTCATTAGTACTTAGTATTGGAATTGATCAAATGAAAGAAAGAGATTATTATGGAGTATTAAATAGTAAACATGAGAATTGTTCATTTACACAAATTGGAGATACATTTATTACATCAATGATGTCATTACAAAAAGATAGTAATCATGAATTAGGTGTTCTCACTCCAAAAAATATTAAAAGTTGTTTTACTATTACAGATGGAAGTTTAAGATATTGTAGAACAAATATTAATGGATTTAATATTAAAGATAGTGTAATGAATGAATTAATAGAAAAATATCAAACAAAAGAATTAATTATTCCATCACAATATGTTGATTATCAAGCATTTTCACAAAAACCATTAAGTAATGGTTTAAAATGTAATACTACTTATGCTATGACTAATGTAAGTTCTTTAATGTTTTTATTCCCTAGAACTTCAAATGAAGTAACATGTAGTAGAAATCCTTTATTTGCTTCTTTACAAATGCAAATTGATAATAAACCTTATCCTGATAAACCTTTCTCTACTGTTGAAAAATCTCATACTATTTATAATATTACTAATGCTGGTTTAGATAATTTATTCTCCCCTTCAAAAGAATTTGCTTATTCATTAGAATGTAATGAACTTGATCCTTCATTTGTTAATAATTATAATCCTGAAATTCAATATGCACTTCCACTTAAAGATAATACTTCATATTGTTTCTTATGTAGTACAGAAAGATTAAGTGGATATGGAACATTTTGTGATGGAATTACTAAGGATAATGCACATGTAACACTTACTGCTACTTTATTACCATTTAAACAACTTCATCCCTATTTGAAAAATCCATGGACAGAAGATATAAATGATAGATGTCCAATTATGCTTGTATGTCAAGATTGTTTCTGGAGATGTACTGTTCAAGGAGGATGTGAATATATTTGTAATAACAAATATTTTGTTAAAGAAAAAACAGGAACAGATTAAAATTAAAAATTAATTCATTTCTTTCTTAAATTGTTCATCTCTTTATTTCTTCATCATTCCAAATATCAAATGGTGTTTTCGAATCAATAAAATAACAAAAACTTTGATTTGGTGATGATTGAACTATATCTACTGCATTTTTATATGTAAGTGTTCCATCAATATAATTTAATATATACACTCCAACAGTACTAACATATTCTTTAGTCGTGAATATCATATATCCATTACTATAATATTTACCATAATCTTCTAATTTATTAATAGTAGATGAATTTCCTGAATCAATTCTATTTGAATTAAAGTAAATTTTTGTTTTCTTTGGCATATCGGCATCATTATTTATCATAAACATAAATTGAAAGATATACATTTTATGATCCGTACTTGTGTTTTTAAAAGTTTTTGATGAATCGGTTCCCCATGACATTAATGTTGATAAAGGAAATGTGTATGTAATATTCTTCAAATCTTTAATTCCAATTGTGTTAATTATATCTGCTTGTTTAATTGTTGTATTTCTTGATATTTCTGTGTTAATATAAGATGTTAAAGATGTCATTTGTAATAATGCTTCTTCATTAGAATAAAATGGTGAGTATAATGAAGTATTAACAAGAGATGATAAAGATATTAATTGACTTGTTAAATTATTAATTTCATTCATATTTGTTGTATTTAATGTTGATAATTGCGATACATCATCTCGAATATCATTAATATATGTATTTGTTTCTTTCATTTTCTCTTTCATTTCATCTATTTCTTCATTTGTTGTTATATTCTTAACATTAATTGTTGTTATTCCATCTGTTGTTTTAATTGTATCAAGATAAAATGTGTTGTTGTTGAAATAACGTGTTGTTAAAATATTATTTTTATTTAAATATTTTGAACCAATTGCTTCCATTTAATAATGTAAATTAAGTTCTAAGATAAAATATTCATCCCAAAGTCCAACTGGGAAAATACTCTTTCCTTTATAATCTTTAAACCATATTTCTATTCTTGTTATATTTTTATTAATATTGAAATGTTTTGGTGTCATATTTCCATATGTTGAAAAACATATCATTTGATCATTTTCTGGTGAATCATAATTAAATGATCCATGACAACTAACTCCAATATCTAATTGTCCATTCAAATTAAAATATACAAAATTCATTACTTCTATTGTTTTAGGATAATTTTCTGATGTAATAAATTCCCATGGTAATTTCACTTTCCATTTACCTGTTGTTTTGTTTGGAGATGCATTTTCTCTTGTTATAGTGAAATATCTTTGATTACTCATTAATATGTTGTTTTAAGATGAACTCAATATTCATCTAAACTAAAAATATTTATTAAATAATTATCATGTCAGTTGAAACTATTCAAAATCGTTCAAATACTATGGAAGAAGAATCAACCAAAGAAAATTCATCAATCACAACAATTCCACAATCACCTACTCAAAATCAATCATCTGGTACTTCATCACAACCAACACAAAATGATAAGAATGATACTATTGGTTATTTAAACTCAATGAAATATACTAAAACTAGACCATATTTAGAACATCTTATGCAAAGTATAAATAACATACCTAATAGTTGGTATATCAATAATCAATTAATTTATGTTCCTATTCCAGATTCAATACAAGATTTTAAACATAAATCTATTTCATCTCAAGTTAAAAATTATCTAATTACAATGCTTGGTAGTGATGATAATGGAATGAACAAAAGACTACAAAAATTAGTTCAAATTCTTAATACTAACTTCAAAAATATTTATAATTCTATTCAATATTCTATTACACAATATATACAAATGTTTACGAGTTATATTTCATCAGTGTTAAACAGACCAATAATGAATTGGGATCTTAAAGGAATGTTTTATTTAATTGATAATGGAGATAATTATGTTAATAATCCAATAATGATATTATGTGATAATTTAATTTTATCAATCCAACGATCAACCATTATTAAAAATGCTAAATCAAAAGGTGATAATAGAGAATTTAATATTGAAAATGAATATAAACAAGCTAAAGAAGTTGGAAGAAAACAATATATACATCTTGCTGGGTTACGTGATGATATTTCAAATAATAATGGATTTAGTAAATCATTAAATGTAGGAAAAAGAAAACAAAAATCATCAAAATATGAAAAAACAGAAAGAAAATTTTCATTTCATTCATTCTTTATTCTAGGTATGACTAAAAATCAAATTATTCAACATTCATTATTTGGTGGAAAAGAAGGAGCAAGTGGTTTAGCTCATTTAATAAAAGCAAAAGTAATTCCTGATTGTGTAAGTTCAATATGGGTATGTTGTGTTGATAAAAGATATGAAAATGGAAGAAATGGGAAATTTTCTGTATCTAAACAAAATATTACATGGTCAGGTGGAAAACTTAAACCAGATATAGATGATGAAAAGGGATTAACAAAATATTTAATTATTTATTTATATGCTAAAGATCATGAGTATATGAATAAAAAATAATAATTCATTTATCTTTTTATAATTCTTAAATCTCCTGTTAAATTATCTATTTTTAATACTTCATTTTGATTTATACTTTGATATAAATAATAAGCAACAGAATTTGTAGCTGATCCTGCTGTTTGTCTATAAATATAACTAAAATTCTCTTTAGAATATCCTTTAAATATTATAATAGTTGCAATTTGTGTTTTAAATGATGCATTTAATGCCTTCCATATATGTAAATTCACAATAATTGTTGTTTTCAAATGTCTTAATCTTGTAATAATTTCTCCCCATGTTTTGTCTTCTTTCATTAATGCAAATGTTGCATCTTCTAATATAATTAATAAATGTTTTTCTTGTGGTTGTTTATAATATTGCATTAATGCTGGCATAAATTTTTCATAATTCATTCCATATATTGGTGTTTTAATAAGTCCTTTAAGTTGATTAAATGTTTCATCTTCTCCTGCATTTTGTGATACATAAATAATCGCTTCATATTGATGTTCTATTTTATTGAGTTTTGCTAATTCTTTCATTATAAATGTTGTTTTCCCTGCTCCTTGTTTCCCAATAATAATATTAAAACTATTATAATAAAAGAAGATTTGTCGATGAACTTTTTTAATTTGATTCTCTCCTTTAATATTACTTAATCTTTCTTTAATTTCTTTATCTATTTCTTCTTCTCCAATATCATCATCTTCATCATCTTCATATTCTTCTCTATATTCATTTGTATTATCATCTTCAAAATTATCAAATTCCATAAACTAAATTTATAAAGATTCAATTATTTAATAGTTTGTTTGGAAAACTTCTAGTCTTTGTTCTAATAGTCCATTTCGTATTTCTTCATTTGTTTTCATTTCTTGATTATACATATTTCTTATCTTCTCTATTTCTTTTCTTAATCGTTTATTCTCGGAAATAATATCTTCCATAAGATCATTCAAATTATCATTTAGTTGTCTTTTAATATACTGATTCATCTTATCTTTTTGATTTCTTGTTTTCTTGGGTGCTGCTTCTTCTATTGTTGGATTAGTTGCTCTTATTAATACTGGTGGTAATTCATTATTTTCATTTGGTTGTGTTTCAAAAATGTTTTGTTGTGTATTGCTCATGTTATTCTTGTTTGTTATTTCATGTTTTCTTTTCCTTTAAATATTATGTTGTATTATTCTTATTATTATCCTTTCTATTCTGTATTATATTCATCATTTAGGGCCCTTGTTTTATCATCATATATACGTCATTTGAAACTCATTATTCATTTGAAACATGACTACTTTAAAAGATATTCTTATTACACTTGCTGCTTATGAAATAGATCAACCATCATTAGAAGAAGCAATCAAATTACAAAAACAAATTGGAAATTTAATCCCATCAATTCATGAAGAACATCAGAAAAGATTAATAAAACATGCATATTGGAAAATTGTATGGATAATAAATACATTAGCACCATGGGATAATAAAAATTAATTGATTATTTTATTTGAAACTTTCATTTTATTATTAATATTTATCAAAAAGTATTTAAATTAAATTTATTTTATCTTTCTTTAAAATGTCTTAAAAATTAATTAAATAAAGAAAAAACTAATAAATTAGTTTAAAAATTAAAACCATTCAAATCTTTAAGAGATGAATGGTCTTCTTGGAAATTGAAACTCCAATGATTGTTCACTCCCTCAGTTATTCTATGAATTGACGATGGATCTTCAAACTCTTCATCATCAGACTCTTCAAATTCCATTTCATCATCCTCATCCTTATCTTCTTCTAATTCCTCGACAAGATTATTAGTAATATCCTTTTCTAATTCATCCTCCTCCTCTTCTAATATTTCTTCATTGTTATCTTCTAATTCCTCGACAAGATTATTAGTAATATCTTTTTCTAATACTTCCTCCTCTTCTAATTCATCCTCCTCCTCTTCTAATATTTCTTCATTATTATCTTCTAATTTCACTGTAGCATCATCAATAAAACTATTCATTTTTAATTCTTCCTCATTATTTTCTGTGTAATCATCGGTTTCATCATTTGTGCCGTCTGTATGAACTTCCTTATGTCTAAGTTTCATTCGTCTTACTAATTTGCTTTCCGCTTCATTCCATTTTGAAATAAATGGAGTTATATATTTTAAATTCTCAATGTGTAATGGGTTTTGTTCATCTAATAATACAATAACATACCACGATAAAAATTCTATAAATGTCTGCCTTAGCCAGAAATCTTCATTAATATCAATTTTTTTAATACAAAAATTCATAAGGTTAACTATATTGAGATTGTCTTTTAATAAAATACTTTTTCTAAGTGATTTTAAGATAGTTATAAAATCACAAAGTTTAAAAAATAGATACTCATTAAGGCTCACATTGTAATTTCCATGATTACTTTCAAAAAGATTTTTCCGTAGGGTTTTAAAATCTTCAATAGTATTATTTATTTTATTAATGAGTTTAATACCGTGAGATTTCAAAGACACATGAGCGTATTTTGGAAGTCTTTTAGGAGAATTGTGTCTAAAGTAATATGAGCGCTTTTCCGAATGATTGGAAGATATTTCTTTTTTGGTTTTTTTTACTTGAGTATATTCATGAGGAACATTAAATATTTTGGTAATAGCTAATTCATTTGGTGATGTATTATTTAAAAATTGATCTTTATTAAATTCGGCTGCTTCTTTTTGAAGATATGTAAAACGTCCTACAATATCATTTTGAGATAAAAATTGTTCATATTTAATAATGTTACCTTCAAAAACACTAACACTAGTCATAATAAATAAATAATTAATGATTAATAAACATTTTGAGATTGATTAAAAAGCAATTTTAATTAAATAGTAGAGGCGAACTTTAAAAGATTAGAGTTGAATTTGGAGGTGAAATTAAGAGATATGAGACCAACAATTATTAGATATGAGGTAATAAAAATAAATGATATTTAAAACAACAATTGTGATTATCTAAAAATAGAATATTCTATAAATAAAATATGAAATAAATGTTATATAAAACGATTCCACACAATTCACCCTTAATGCTTAATATGATGTATCACACTATTGTCAAATTGTACCATAGAAAAAAAAATATAAAAAGATAATAAAAATAATAAAATTATAATATAAAAAATAAATAAAATGAATAATAATATTTAAATAGAAAATAAACTATATTCAATTAATTTAATTCATTATCCAATTAAAATTTATTTAAATATGAATTAAATAATAATTAATTTATATTTATTGTTCTCTTTATTTATTCATTCTTTTTCTGTATTATTTCATCATTTATTTAATTTCTTTTTGAATCTATATCAATTGAATTAAATACTACATTATATTTTGATATGTCTGTTTGTATATTTTATTCTTTTATTGAATTTTCTTTTGGTTATCTTCTTCTTTTCTGTTATTCTTTTCTACTTATTCTTTGTGATATATTATTTCTACAACAACGAAAAAAGCAAATAATAGAAAAAAGAAGAGAATGAATGATATAAAAGAATAAAAATAAAGTAAAAAGTAGAAGGAGATGAAGAAAGAATAAAAGGAGAAAGGAGAGAATATAAAAAGAAAGAAGATAAAGTGTAATAAAACAAAAGAGATGATAAAAGAAGAAAAGAATGAAAAAAATAAAGGATGCAAATTTCATTGAAACAAATAAAAAAAGCGCAAAATTTAATGATGCAAAATTTAATGATGCAAAATATTTAGCAACATTTTTATTGATGCAAAATATTTTGAAATAAAAATAAATCATCATTTGATATTATTAATATATTTGATAATAAATTATATTATATATTAAATACATCATATTTCTTTATTATTTATCTTTCTTTTTATTATTTCATATATTAAATTATTATTCATTCATTTATTATTTATATTTCATTTATTAAATAAAATGAAAATGAAAATGTAAAATATCAATCAATTAAATATTCATGAATAATAATTTATGAATATTTAATAATTGAAATAATAAATAATAAAGTAACAATAATGATATATTCAATATATTCTTTATTTGATTTGTTCAATATTAGATTATTCTATTTCATTATTATTTCATTATTTTATTTCATTATTTTATTTCATTATTTTATTTCATTTAATATTTGTTTTAAAATCAAATAAACAATAATATTGATATTCATTCAACATATTAATTTAATATAATAAATATACACAACATTTCAGAATAAATAATAAATAATTAAGAATGAAAATATTGAATTATTCAATATTTTGTTCAACATAAAATCAATAAAACATATATTTTGATAATACACAAATGAAATAATAAAGAAATATACAATACTCAAGAATTAATAAAAAAAGAAATAAAAAGAATAAATGAATATAATATTGATAAATAATAGAAGAAAGAAATATAAAAACAACGAAAAACAAATAATATAAAAAGAAGAGAAATATATAAAAGAATAAAAAGAAAGTAGAAGAAGAATATAAAAATAATAAATCACAAAGATGTAATAAAAGAAGAAATAAAAAGTGTAATTTTAATGTAAAAATTAGAAATATTCAATAAAAGTGTCTAATTTAATGATGTAAAATGATTAATATTATTTTATTAATGAAAAATATTTTACTCTTTTTATGTTTATTATTTATATGTATAATTTCATCATGATGTTTATTATATAATC
>NW_001915205.1:0-3116 GCF_000208925.1 Entamoeba histolytica HM-1:IMSS
GATAATAAATATTTTATAATAATAAAACTATAAATATTAACTATTTCATAATTAATTTCAATATTATTTCTCATTAATATTTAAACTATTTCATTATAATATCATTTTATTTTTTATATTAATCCATTAAAGTCATATTTTTCATTCATAATTCATTATCATATCATTAAACACTCAACAAATGACATATAACATGATTTGATTGCCTGTTATTTTTTTTGAATTATATCTTCTTTCTCTTCTATTTTTCTTCCATTATTTTTAGAAATTAGCATATATATCTCTAAAAATACCAAAAATGATGCTAAGTATTTAAAATAATAGTGATGAATAATAAAGTTTTAAAAAAGAGACAGTATTATGACATTAGTTTCTTATAGTTTCAAAACTATTAAAAAAAACGAAAAGAAAGATAATTGACAAACACTACAAAACTTTATAATAAATCATAAATATAAACTATTGAACTAGGAAAAAATAAATGACTGAAAATAAATTTGTTGGTATTGATTTTGGTACCACTTATTCTTCTATTGGATATTGTGTTGGAAAAACAGGCAAGATAAATATAATTCAAGATGACAATTCAAGCCGATTTATTCCATCAACAATAGAAATATCAAATGGTGAAATAACAACAGTAGGAGTAAATCCAATACAAGAGAAAGAAGGAACACAAATTCTAAGTGACAGCAAAACATTTCTGGGAAAAACACTCCAAGGAATTAAAAAAGAACAACAACAACAATTTATAGAAAAAGGAGGGGAAATATTTTATCGAATAAATGATCCAAGTAGATTAATTTCTGTTAAAACAGTTGCAAAGTCAATTTTAAAAAAGTTAAAAGATTTGTATTGTGAAAAAGTAAAAATTGATAAAAACACAACTATTAATCCAGTTATTACTATTCCTGCTGGATTTAATCACAAACAAAGACAAGTTATTTCACACATTGCAAACGAAATTAATATTAATCCAACATTTATTCATGAACCAACTGCAGCCGCATTATATTATTTAGATATAACTAAAGATAAAATAGAAAACCCTACTAAATTATTAGTGTTTGATTTTGGTGGAGGAACGTTAGATATTACTTGTATTGAAATGAAATTAAATACGGAAGGAAAACCTGTTTTTAATATTCTTTGTACAAATGGAAATAATGAACTTGGTGGAAATAATTTTGATGAAAATTTATATAAGGCAATACTTAGTAAGATTGAACAAAGAGGTAATATTAAAAGTCAGACAATGTCTTCACAAGAATTTAAACAAAAATTAAGAAACAGAGTCATTAGCGCTAAATATGAATTAAGTCAATACAATGAAACAACAATTGTAATACCGGATCCAGATATAAGTGATGATGATAGTACTTTTGATGAAAATGAAATTAAAGTTACAAGAGAGTTTTTTGATGATATTAATTCATCTGAATATAAAAAAGCTATGGATTTAATTGATGGTGCATTAGACATGGCTAAATTACAAAGTAATGACATTGACAAAGTTTTACTCGTTGGAGGTTCTTCATGTATTCCAAAAGTAAAAGATTTAATACAAAAAAAATTTGGAATAGAAAAAATTATTCAAGGAATAAATCCATTAACTGCTGTAGTTTTAGGTGCTGTAACTTATTCAAGGGAAAAGTGTGTTACAATTAACGAAGTTTTACCAAAAGATATTAAAATAGAAAGATTTGACGGAACAACAATAACCATTTTTAAAGCTAATGAAAAGTTACCTTTAAAAAGAACAATATCAATAACACCTAGTGAAGACAATGTTGAGAATATTAAAATATCATTGTATGAAGGAAATTATTCAGTTGCAAGTATGAATGATTTGATTGATGAAATTATATTTAGTAATTTAGCAAAAGTAAGTATTGATGATGCTTATATTGAAATGACATTTGAATGTGATAAGTCTGGTTCATTAAAAATAAGTGTTATAGATTTTAATAATGACGTTGAACAACAAGTCCAAATTAGAACTAAAATAAATTTCACAACAAAACAAGAAGTTTTTAGCTCTATAGAAGAACATTTACAGTTTATTAATTCAGAAGACAAAAAAAACCCTCGTGGTTTTGCAATTGTTCCTGTAACTCCAACAAACATAAATATAGGATCAATTTTATATAAGTAAAAAAGAAAGGCACAAAAAACAATACCATATGAATAAGAAAACATTTGTTCAAGTAAATGAGTGATGTCTACAATAAGCAAATAAAATGGATGTACTAGTCTATTCTAACTATGTTGTAAATAGTATATCTATACTCTGGTTTATTATTTATTTCTTGTATAGAAATAATATTCTCTCCTCGTTTTTTACTCTTTAAACAATGAACGACGAAAAATTAACTACTTTAAAATAATTAGAATATAGAAAATTATTATAAAACTGTGTTAAAAATGGGAGTTATTATTAGTAATAAAAGAATTAATTATTTAAAATAATAAAACTTTTTAAAATTAACAAGTGTGTAATTTAATTCATCAAAGCATTAATTCGACAACTAGAAGAATAGACAAATAGAAAAGTAGGAAATATACTATTTGATTCAGATAAAGATGATTGGAATAAAAATACATCAGTATTTGATCAAAGAATAATGAATAAAGAACATATAATAATTATTATTGAAGATGAAGATGGAAATAAATTTGGAGGATATGTTAATTCTAAAATTGATGAAGATGAATGGATAAACGATTCAAAATCATTTTTATTTTCATTAGAATCAAATGGAAGAATGGAAGGAATGATGAAATTTGATATTAAATAACCAGAATATGCATTTTATTTATTTTATCAAACCGATGATTATTTGTTTGAATTTGGATTTGGACATGACATCTGTGTTTGTAAAGAAAATAATAAAACAGAATCATATTGTAGTCAATATTCATTTGAATATGAAGGAATTGAAAATGCACTTTGTGGAAAACAATTTTTCACACCAAAACGAATCATAGTAATTGAAATGAAATGATTCAATCTTGAATTAATTGAAAATGAACTAAAAAAGAATAAAAACAAATCAATGAAGAATATGAACAGCCATTTCATTCATCTGCCAATGAATGAAATGGTGAATTAAAAA
>NW_001915205.1:3216-4450 GCF_000208925.1 Entamoeba histolytica HM-1:IMSS
TTATAAAAGATAAAAATAAAATAATAAATATAAAATCAAAACTAAAATAACATAATAATATAATAACAATATCATTGATTTTATCTTATTTTATTCTTATTTTATTTATCTTCTTTCATTATTTTTATTCTTCTATTTTATTAAATGAAAATTAATGAGAAATGAAGAATGAAAATCAGAAACAACACACAAACATTAATACAAAATCAAATAATGAAATATCAAATAATAATTGATTATGATGAAGTAATTTAATAAGAAATATAATAAATAATAATACAAAGAATGAAATAAAATAATATGAAATAATAATAATAATAAAAGAAAAAGATATAAATGATGATATTAATAATAAATGAAATTATAAATAATAATATAATGAAATAATCATTCATAAAATAAGAAATAAAGAAATGATAATCAATGAGAATAATTAAAATGATGAAAATTAAAAAGTAATCAATTCAATTTAAATAAAAGAAAATACAAGAAATAAAATAAAAGAAGAATGACTTATTCACAAAACAATTAGAATAAAAACTAAATAATAAAGAAATTACTCATTTTAATAATGTATGTTGTCATTAATATTCATTAAACAACGAATAAATGACAATTTTATTAACATTCATCTATCCAATTTTTATTATTTTGTATATTAAATCTTTTCCAATGCAGGAAATATATCAAATTTTAATGCCATACTTATTGTATAATTCCTTTGTGTCTTATAAAGAAAAGAAAATAAAAATAGAAATTCAATGTTATATAAAAAAGTAATGGCATAATAACAACAATGATATAATAATAATGGTAAACGATATACCAATGAAAATGAATTAGAAAGAGAAAGATACAAAGAAAAACAAATAATAAACAAGATAAATACAATAATAATTACACCAATAGCAAATATAAGTGATTAACAATAAATGATATACAAGAAAGAATAAAAAGAATAAGAAGTGAATGGAAAAATGAGAGTATTCAGAAATACTCAAGAAATAAGAAAATAAAAGAAAAAGATGATATGATAATCAGATAAGAAGTATATTCAATCAAAAAGAATAAGATAAATGAATAAAGTAAAGAAAATTAAAGGAAAACAAAATACAATGAAGAAACGACATTAAAACAAATGAAGACATTAAAAACAAAAAATCAATTAAAGAAATGAAAGAAAGATATAAAATTACAAGAATAATAAATAACAAAGAAAATACCAAGAAATACA
>NW_001915205.1:4550-14846 GCF_000208925.1 Entamoeba histolytica HM-1:IMSS
AGATCAAGGAACAATAGAATATGGTTATATTGTAATTGAATTTCCTTTTTTCTTGTTTTTGTCATCATTTTATTTCTTTTTTTTGTATTGATATTTTGCAACACCATAATACGTCAACTATCAATTTTCATATTTTAATGATAAAAATGTTATATTCTTATATGAAATGGTAGTAATTTGTAAAAAAAAATAAATCAATTCTACTTCTTAATAAAGATAATACAAAATGAACAAGTTATTTGTTTTATACATTAAACTCATTTTTTTAGAAATAAGTTATAATTAAATTCCATAATAATAAATATTATTTATTACTTAATATTTTTAAATACTAAATAAACCATAAGTTTAATTTAAAAAAATTAAAAATGAAAAATAGTTAATTACATACTCATTTAAAGAATAAAAAATTGATAGAAACAATTTAAGGAACATCAATAAAGTTAATTGAATTTTTAGATAATATTGAACGAATAACAGAATTATTTTGTTTTAAGATACACTCTTTTTTTTTAACACTTGTTAACTGTGATAAAAATATACTAACTTGCTCACCTATAGTAGCTATATTTTTTTTATTAAATAGAAGAACTGTTTTGTAATAAACTTCTTCAATAAAATCAATTTTATTTCTATTAAATTTATTTTTCATTTTACTTGTAATAAACATAAATCCAAAGTCAGTTGCAATGTCGACTAATAACTCAAACAATACAACCATTTTTTCTTCTTCTAAACGATGTTTAATATTTTTTTCTGTTGACTTTTTAATATTGGTTTGACTTAAATACCATTGACATCGTTCTATTAGAAATGGTTCAACATCAAAATTTTCTTGACTAAAGTGAAGTGTTTTAACTCTAAATATTTGTTGAGTTTGACTTGATTTTTTTCTTGGTCTTTGAAATGTCAACGAACAAAATCTACTTAATATTCCAATAAGAAAACATAACTGAACAGATCGTTTGTTTTTATTCTTTCTAGAGTCTAATGTATGTTTTTCTTTCTTAGACATTCTTTTATCTTCAAGACAAAGTTCTCTTTTAATCATTTTAATCTTATTAATTTCATTCTACAGATAGTTAGATTATATGTTAAAAAAAGAGTTATTATAAAATACAAATATTCTATATTTATCTTCAGTTATTCATTCTCTTAATCTTCTATTTATTCTAAAGTAAAATAAGTTTGTTTGTCGTTGTTTTATGGAAGTACTCAAACCTCTTAAAATAAAAAATTTAATTAAAATTCTTTCCTTCTTTTCATAACTTCGCATTATTTTTACTGAGTTTGTTTAAACGATCTTCTAGTGCCAAGTTATTTATAATGTTAATGCTTATAACAAGTGATTCTTTTATTCTTTCTTTTTTCTCCATGATTTAATAAGCAGTTTTTTTAAAAAAAAAAATACCTTATTTCATAATAAGAATATTCTTCATACTTTAATAAAAAACTGTACCATATCAAAATCAATAAATTATTTTTTGATTTTTAGTTACATCTTATTCCATGATTTTCATTTCAATTAGTCCATTTGGACTACCAATTTTTCTTACCAAATCCAATGCAACTTTTTTTTCGAAAAAATTATCTTTACTTTTTAACGGTCATGGAACTTTCTATTTTCTGCTCAAGGTATTTTTGTTTATATCCAATAAAAAATAATCATAAAAATTGTCAATAAAATAGTCAAAATAGTTATTTATTCAATCATGTTATAGTTCTGTTTGAAATGTTTTTAACGCGTTGATTAATGAATAAACTCCAATAAGTTTACTTACAATAACAAGAATTTGGCGTTAATCTTTAAATTAATTAAATTGTTAAAGAAAATAAACGTTAAATAAAAATGAGTGAATTAAATTTCATAGGATTTGGTTTTATAACTCATTTTCATCACTTGGATTTGTTTCTTATATTTCTTTTGAGAATCTTGTTGTTTATCTTTCTTATTTCTTTTTTTTTACTTCTTCTTTATCATTCATTGCATGTTTCATTTCTCTTCATTTATTATTATTTTTCTTCTTTTTATTTATATTTTTCATTTCTCTTATCTTTGTTATTATTTTATTGTATTAATTTCTGAATTTTGTTGTATCATTTCATTCTTCCTTATTTTCATTCATTACTTCTTCCTTATTATATTTTTATATCTTATTCTTGCATCATATTTATTCCCATAACAGTGTTTGTTTAATATTCCTCTTGAGTTATTACAATGACAATTACACCATTTCACTTCTTTTCGCTATAAATCAGTTTAATTAAGAATATATCATATGAAATAAATAATATAATAACAATTTATGAAAAAATAGTTATGACTCTCACTATTGTTTATTCATTTAAGTTTATTTCTTCTTGTAACATTATTTTATATTATTTTCATGATATTTCTGTAATTCAGAAAGAAACTAAACTTTTTAGTAATCTAAAAAATAAATTAAAACAAACTTTCTTAATTGAAGAAGAATCTCTTCGTATTGCTTTTTGATCTCAACCCTTCTCATTTTAAATGAAGAAGTTCTTAAATCCATGTTCTTCTGTAAACGGAGTTAATTCAATGTAAATATTTTTTACAACTTCATAAGACTTTCTTCTTTGTGCTTTAATAAATGAGTTATTATAACTAATGATAATGCTTTATGACTTTTATTATTGTTTAACTCAGTTAATTCTTCTTTTTTAATTCTTTCTATTCCTTTACTTTGAATAGGTTCAATTAATAATAATTCTGTTTCAAGAACCAAAATTCAAACAATAAATGAATCAAAACTTTCTCCATAAACAAAAAATTATTGAATAATTGGATAAGAAATATACATTCGTTATAAAAACTCTACGGCTGTATATTTTCCTTGTGATATGTTGAATATATATTTCTTTTATTAATAATACTTAATGTTTCATCTTCATTAATTCTTTAAATATCACTAGTTTTAAATCAATCATCGTTATTAAAAATGACTTTGAAGTACTTTTTCATATTTAAAATATTCTCTAAATAAAAAAATCCCCCTTTATCTCAATTTCTTCTATTGGTGACTATTAAATATATAATACCATAATTTCTGAATATTGGAGAGTCTAAAAAATATTCGTGGACATTGACATTTTATTGAAATATTTCTTAAATTTTGAATAATAGGAATTGTTCCAATACGTCCACCAAACATTTCAGTTGAACCATATCCATTACACATGATACAATCAAAACACACTTTTGTCTATTCATATACTTCAGATAATAGTAATAAGTACACTTTCATAAGACTTAATAGTATCAAAAACTTAATAACACTAATCAACCATATTTTTATTTATGTTAATAGTCAATTCTTTCATATAATACGCCAATGAAAAGATTCATTGGATAATATACGATTTTTGTTTTAGTTAAGACTTAAAAATGTCGTATAATTTTTGTAACATTCTTAGTCATACATTTAAAAATATTGTGAATGTTTTCTTTACTTCATCACTAAAATAATTTATACTACCACTACTAATATACTAAATGTCATCCAGTGCACATGAAGGTATGGTTTATTTTTTATTCATTTGCATGTACTAATGGTAAATAAGAATATAGAATTTGTTCTCTTGTCATATACTCAGACCAAAATAAAGCTAAGAAACAATAAAAACAATAAACTACATTAGTAATTGTATCATGAGTATAAATAGCGTCTTTAGGTATTTCTGATGTATTTGAAGTAGAAAAATATTGAATAGATATCATTAACAGTAAGTAACATTTGATTATTTATATTATTCTCTATATTCAAATACCTTCATTTAAATGAAATTGTATAGAAGAATATTCGTTAGAAGTAAAACAAGTACAACCATAATCATATATTTCTTTCATCACTTTTATTTTTCATAACATTTCTCCTGAACAACAAATATACTTTCATTGTTTAATATTAATACTATTTGATAATTGTTCTATTGTTAAATTAATGTAGAATTGTATAATATTTATTCCATTTCTATATAGTGCATATTCTGTAAAAAGACATCCCATCTATTTGTAGAAAAAATAACTACAATATCCCCTTTCTTCATTCCTATAAGTTATACTAACTCTCATACATTAGAATGTACTATATTTAAATACAAATAACATTTTAAGTCAGTATAATTTTGAAAAGGTTCTTGTTCAAGAGTTTTTTTTAGATAAGAAAGACACATCTATATTTATCAATAAAATGGTTAGAAAATATCCTCTAGTCTAATCTCATCTTTTTATCTTTTTTATTAGACAAATCTACCAAACTTCATTTATTCACATTGCATGGATATTCTCAAATAAATCATACAATATTTTAGAAGTTACAAAAGAACGATTAAAATATGAATTTATATTCCTGAATTGTTCTTAACATTCCATATAAATCTGGTTATCTCAATTTTTTAGACGAATAAATAGTTAAACTTATTATTTAAAACATTAAATTATCATATTTGATTATGAGACATTGATCATTGAATGAAATGTTACATTTATTATTAAAAATACCAATAAGTAGTTCTAATCTTCTTTAAAGATGTTTCAAATTTATATTTTATAACCTCCATAAAAAAATACTTTTTTTTGTTATTTGTATTTTAACTTTTGTTATTCCATAAACTAATAAAAAACTATTAACTTTAACACTACAAAATGGCTGTTTAAATGTCTGAAAATGTCTGAAAAGAAAGAAGTTACTACAGATAATATTTCTTTTTTATAACTAAGAGAGGAATGAAAACGTCATTACTATATACACCAAAATAAAGGCATTCAATGAAAAAAAGGTGATTAAAGATATTTTTGACTCTAGAAAAGAGTAAATAGAAAGAAGACGAATAAATAAAAGTTGCAAACAAATAATTTAGATTATTAAAAAATAATTATGAATAATGCCATAAACCACACAGCAAAAGCCTCACAGTTATGAAGACAAATGATAGGAGAGTTGTCACTTATTTTTTCCCCTAGAATTTTGACGATTTGTTGTTGTTCAAAAGATTGAATCTCATCAGACCTTGAAAAGGTTGTGATTTTAAGTCTTTTAAAGTCAAATTCATTTGACGTTTGTACATGAGTCAATAAGCTAATCCATTCTTCTTCTTCATTTTGATAAAGACAAAAGTGAGTATCAGCCTGTAATGTAATAATAAATAATAATACAGCACAAAATATTAAAGCCTTTTTTCTTAGTGTTGAACTAATTAGTTTTTCTCTGACAAAGTTTTCAGCAATTTGGATAGTTAACATAATTGCACTAAGATTTTATTTTTTAAGTTAAATAAGATTTTAAATGCTTTATTTTTTGTGGATTTTTTCTTTCACCTATTCAATTTCATTTTTCTTCCTCATTTTTTATAATTTTTTTCTCCTCTTTTTTTCTTTTAAAATGTTTAGTTATTTTACTTTATTTTTATTATTAATTTGTCTTTTCAGTTCTATTGGTTGTGGTAAAATGAGAAATAAGTAATACATCTTAAATTTCCCGATAATTTACACTTATTATTTGAGTCATTTTAAAATTAGTTCAAAAAAGATAAAAATAGGATATTCATCGATGATTTAAATAAATCAAAAAAGAATAATTACAGTTTTAAATAGATGAACCGAAATTTTCAACTTTCGAAAATGATTCTAAAAATAAAAATCGATTGGGAACAACTTTTTCAAAGTTTTCATTTTAATTTTTATAAAAAGAAAAATTATAGTAAAAAAATTATATTATTATACTATATAAAAAAAAAAACGAAGGGTTTATACAAATTGAATTAAAGGTGGTGAATCAATAGGAGTTGCAGGAGACATAGAGATAATATGAGTTTCTAATGTACTTTGGAATTTAACCATTCTAAAAAAGAATTAATAAAAGAAAATATATCAAATAAAAAATTAAAAATAAAAAGAGAAGAAGAACAAACTGCCAAGGAAAAAAGGGGAAAGGATAAGAAGTAAAGAAAGAAGAGTGTAAAGCTTTATCAGCTGAAAGTCTTTCTAAAGGATTAACGTTTAATAAATTTTGAAGTAAAATAGATAAATTTTGATTGCATTGACATTGACTAAGAAAGTCATTTAGTCTATTTGGATAAGATTGGTTTGGCATTAAGTTTTTCCAAAATTTATATTGAGAAGCAATATTTGGATTTGGAGAACCACAAATTGAATAAATTTGTGCTAATAGTTCTGCTTCTGTGGCTGCTTGAAATGGTGGACGTTTAATAAAACATTCAAAAATGATACAACCAATACTCCACATATCAATTTCAGAACCATATAATGTACAACCTAATAATAATTCAGGAGGTCTATAATTTAAAGTAATAACATTATAATTACATTCTCTATAAGTAATTGGTCTTGCTAATCCAAAATCAGCTATCTTTAAATATCCTTCATTATTTATTAATAAATTACTTGGTTTTAAATCTCTATGAACAATTCCTATTGAATGTAAATATTGTATTCCAATAAGTAATTGTTTCATATATCCTTTTAATTGTCCAATAGATAATAATGATGTTGTAGAAGTTGAATATAATAAACTTTGTAAATCATGTGGCATATATTCAAAAATTAAAAAAATATTTCCTTCTCCTTCACAATATTTTTCGCTTGTAGTAACTCCATATAATCTAACTATATTTTGATGTTTTAACTGTTGTAATATTTTTAATTCTCTCGCTGTTGTTTGTGCAAATCCACAATTTTCTCTAAATTCTTTCATTTCTTTCAATGCAACTATTTCACCTGTTTTATTATTTTTTCCATAATACACTGTTGAATATGTACCACTTCCAAGTTCAAATTGAATATCAAAATCTTTAATATTCATCATTTCTTCCCTCCTTTTTGATTATTTAGTTATTTTTTATTATTTTTTTTTATCATTTTACTATTCTTTTTTTTTTAATTATAATTTATAATAAAAATATTATTATTTATATTATTTAATTTTTTAGATTCATTTGCAAATGGGTTATTCTTTAACTCATTCTATGTTATTCTTTCTTCATCATTTATGTTTAATAATTTTTTTACAAATGACACTGATAAAAAAAACTGTTCATTCAATATGTTGCGTTGAATTTCTTTAATTTCATTATAATAATATTTAATTTTTTTCGTACTATTCTTTTGACAATACAACGAAAAAATAATCAGATAATATAATAAAATACTTAATAAAAATAAATCACTTTTATTTAAATATTTAGTAGTTAAAAATAATTACATAAATTCATAACTGATGGTAACTTTGAAAGAATATAAAGACACTTTCTATTTATTATTTTAATTAATTGCATAAATGTATTTTTTGATAATGAATTAAATATTTTAGAGTTATTTTTATTCTTTTTCATTTTATTTAAAATAAAATTGCTTCCATTAACTCATTCTTGAAAAATTCTCTTTGATTATTACCATATATAACATTCAGTATGTTTGTTTTGATAAAATGGAAATTCTTCTTGGTTTATTATTATTTGTCTTAGTATTTATTCTTTTTTATTTTTTAATATCATTCTCACTTTTAAATAATACTACATTTTATACTTCAATCTTCATTTTTATAACACTTCATATTCTTTCTCATTTATTTACATTCTTATCTCTTAATAATATTATTAATAGTTGAGTAGATTTTTCCATTACCACTTATTTCAATTAAAATTATTTTTTAAATACTTTTGTTATGATGTTTGAAAGTTTTTTATATTCTGATTATACTGTAATAATCTTTTCCATACTTAACTGCTAATATTAACAAACTCCAAAGGATTATTATTCGTTAATATAAATAATTCCAATACTCACTCTTACAAGCAAACAATATAATGAAATTATTAACTTACTATATCTAACATTTCACTAAAGAATCAATGAAAGATAAAATGAGTAGGGTACGAAAATTAGCAAAGAAAAAATGCATCTAAAAAATTTACAAAAATGAAAAAAGATGCAAAATAATTTGCATCCATAGAATTTTCCATTTATTATATTTTGCTCCTAAAATAAAAATAAATAAAAAATAAAAAGTATGATAAATATACAATCTGTATATATTTATGTTTATATTTTATGATCACTTGTATTCATTTTGTATGAAATATTAATGAAGTAGATGATTTGATGAATCATATTTAATTATTTTTATTATTTATATTCTTTTATCTATCGTATTTTTATCTATCGTATTTTTATATTTATTTCTCTGTTTATATTATTTATATCATTGTATTCTTCTTATTATCTATATATTATTATATTATTCTTATTTTATTATTTTATGTTTATATTATTTAGATTTTCTTATTGTTATTCTTTTATATTTAAATGTATTTTATTATTTGAATATTCATCTTTATCATTTTTATATTATTATCATTTATATCTATTTTCATTTTATATTTATTCTCTTTTGATTTATATTAATATTAATTTTATCTTTTATACTTTTTATTTATTATTATATCATTGATTATCATTTCTCCTTTTATTTATCATTTATTCTTATTATTCTTTTGTTTTTCTATATTCAATCTATGTTATATATTCATATCATTTTCATTTATATTTTATTACATATTATATGTTATAATAACATAACACATATGATTGAATATATAATAAACATCATAATGAAATTATACATATAAATAATAAACATAAAAAAGAGTAAAATATTTTTCAATAATAAAATAATATTAATTATTTTACATCATTAAATTAGACACTTTTATTGAATAGTTCTAATTTTTACAATAAAAATACACTTTTTATTTCTTCTTTTCTTATTTTATCATCTCTTTGTGATTTATTATTTTTATATTCTTTTTCTACTTTCTTTTTATTCTTTTATATATTTATATTCTTTTTATATTATTTGGTTTTCGTTGTTGTTTCTATTTCTTTCTTCTATTATTTATCAATTTTATATTCATTTATTCTTTTTATTTCTTTTTTATTAGTTCTTGAGTATTGTATATTTCTTTATTATTTCATTTGTGTATTATCAAAATATATGTTTTATTGAATTTATGTTGAACAAATTATAAAATATAATCAATATTTTCAATGTTAAATATTCATTATTTATTGTGAAATGTTGTGTATATTTATTATATTAAATGAATATGATGAATGAATATCAATATTATTGTTTATTTGATTTTAAAAAAAATAATAAATGAATATGAAATAATAAATGAAATAAAATAATGAAGACAATGAAATGATAATGAAATAGAATAATCTAATATTGAACAAATCAAATAAAGAATATATTGAATATATCATTATTGTTACTTTATTATTTATTATTTCAATTATTAAATATTAATAAATTATTCATGAATATTTAATTGATTGATATTTTACAATTTCATTTTCATTTTATTTAATAAATGAAATATAAATAATAAATGAATGAATAATAATTTAATATATGAAATAATAAAAAGAAAAGAAAGATAAATAATAAAGAAATATGATGTATTTAATATATAATATAATTTATTATCAAATGTAATAATATCAAATGATGATTTATTTTTATTTCAAAATATTTTGCATCAATAAAATATGTTGCTAATTATTTTGCATCATTAATTTTTGCATCATTAAATTTTGCACTTTTTTTATTTGTTTCAATAAAATTTGCAGGCAACGAAAAAAAGCAAATAATTGAAAAAGAAGAGAATGAATGATATAAAAGAATAAAAAGAAAGTAAGAAGTAGATGAAGATGAAGAAAGAATAAAAGTAGAAAGGAGAGAATATAAAAAGAAAGAAGATAAAGTGTAATAAAACAAAAGAGATGATAAAAGAAGAATAGAAAGAAAAAAATAAAGGATGCAAATTTTATTTCAACAAATAAAAAAAGCGCAAAATTTAATGATGCAAAAATTAATGATGCAAAATATTTAGCAACATATTTTATTGATGCAAAATATTTTGAAATAAAAATAAATCATCATTTGATATTATTACATTTGATAATAAATTATATTATATATTAAATACATCATATTTCTTTATTATTTATCTTTCTTTTCTTTTTATTATTTCATATATTAAATTATTATTCATTCATTTATTATTTATATTTCATTTATTAAATAAAATGAAAATGAAATTGTAAAATATCAATCAATTAAATATTCATGAATAATTTATTAATATTTAATAATTGAAATAATAAATAATAAAGTAACAATAATGATATATTCAATATATTCTTTATTTGATTTGTTCAATATTAGATTATTCTATTTCATTGTCATT
>NW_001915204.1:0-14948 GCF_000208925.1 Entamoeba histolytica HM-1:IMSS
TTTAAATAAATGTTATTTTTATCATTTTTACAATAACAATAAATATATAATAATATTAATAGTATAATAATAATAAAATTATAATATTGTTATTTTCTAAGATAAGTTTATTTTATTTTTAACAATTTTTAATAAACAAAAAAAATATGAAGAGAAGAAAATTCTGTTTTATTTTATTTTTATTATTTCATGTTTTGTGATTTGAATTTTCATGTTTTATCAACACTAATTCTAACAATTAATTTAATAAAGATAATAAATGATAAACAAAAATAAGATAATAAAATAAGAATAAGAAATAAAAGAGAAAAGAAATGAAATAATTATTATAAATACACACATGGAATAAAAGAAAAGAAATGAAATGAAAATCAAATAAAATTACATTAAATAACATAATAGAAGAAATAATCAATGTTAAAATGTTAAAATAATCATTATTTAAATATTAAAATATCAATATTGATAATATTTTTGTTTATTGAAGATGAAATAATAAATAATTTAATCATATTTCATTCTTTTATTTTGATTATTTAACAATATTATCATCATTTATTCTAATTGATAATCCATGAATAAATATATAATCATTGTGACTAAATAAAAATAAATAATTGTTTAATGGAAATTAAAAATTATAATAATAAATATATTTCAAAAATTATGTAAAATTATTTATTCATTTTTATTCATTCATAACATTACAAATTTATTTTTTATTTAATGATGTTTGAATTTCAAACCAATAAACAAAAACAAACTGTTATGTTAAATTATCGATAAATTTATTTGTTTATTTTTAAATATTTTCTATTTCCTTTTATTTCAAAAATATATTTTTTATGTAAAAATCAAATAAAAACAACAATAATGTTTATATAACATTCAATAAAATATTTTGTTGTTTTTCATTTAAATAAAATATGTTGTGAAGAATATTTAAAAAAAATGTAGAATTGTAGTTATTTATTTCAAATGAAAATTAAATGTTTTTTTAATAATAAATAACTTCAATTCTTCAAATTGATAAATAATTGACATGTTTAATTGTTATTTAAAATGACTATCAACTAACAACAATCAATGAATATTAAATAAATTAAATTACTTACCCTTTGAAATATAAGTGATTGAAAATTACATTTTGTAAATTCAAAATGAAGAAGAATGTTTTAAAAGAAAATAATAACGCAAAATCAGAAACTAAATAAATAAAATGAACATAATGAGAAAGTAATAAATGAAATATATTTATTATTATATCTGTGTTACAAGACACAGAAGAATGAAAAGAATATATATGAATAAATAGTGTTGATTATATTAAAAAAAGAATAAAAAGAAATTTAAATAATTAATATAGTTTTGAATTTCAATCAAGGTTTTCATAAAATAATAAAATAATGAATAAAATGATATAGAATGTTTTTTCCAATATTATACATTTAGAGATATGTTTGTATCGTCTTGATTAAATGTTGCTATATTCATAAAGAAGTTCATGAAGAAAAGAAGAAAACAAAAGTAGATAAATATCAACAAAAATTAATGTAAATTTTAATGGAATAACTAGAAAATAATAAATTTCCAATGTAATTTAATGAGTCAAAATGTTTATATTGTTATTATAATACACAAAGATAAAATGGAATTGTAAGGGTGATGATAATGATACTATTATTAACATCAATTAATGTAGAAGAAGTTGAAAAAATGAGATATTGATTATCAGAGTATTACTGAAGAAAAAGATAAAAAAAGAACAAAATATTAAACAAGAAAGGAATAACCAAATAAATAAAAATAAAGAAATTGCAAAGAAATAAAAGAATGAAATATATAGAAAAATTAATTATTGTGATTTGAAAATTGAAAGAACTGAAATTAAATAATTTATTCTTTCTAAAAATCAACAAGAAGAAGAATAAGAAAGAAATAAAACAATGAAATAAATAGAAAACAAAATTACCAAAATATTTATGTCTGTAAAAGAAGATATTGAATTTATTGAACATGAAGAACTAGAAAATATTTTATCAGTACTATTTATCATAAAGAAGAAATAATTAAAAAGATAATAATTATGTATAATGATTGTATTTCTACTGTATATTTGATGAAATAATTAAAAACATTAAATAGATTAAATGAATTTTTATTTAAATTTATTTTGAATAGTTTATTATAAAATATGATAGTTTATATTTTAAATAAACAATAAATTAAATAAAATGAATAATTAATGAAATAGTTAATTAATGTAAGAAATATGAATATTAAATAATAAGCAAATAATTAAGTATTAATAGAAATAGCTTCTATTCTTCCTGGCTCAGGAGAGACTAATCCCATCCATTCGTCTTCATCTTCTTCTAGCAACTCTATGGAGTATGTTTGGTTGTGATCTCTGCAGTATTCCATGACATCCATCATGTTTTTTATTACAAGGTTTTTTACTTCTTTCTCGATGTCAATATCAATTTTTAATTCTTTAATTAATTTAACACTTGAGTTATTTATTAATCCATTAATTGAAATTACTACTGGAATTATTTTGACATCTTTTAATTTTTCTATTTTCATTAGAATATTCTTTAATTCTTTATACATATTTCTTTTCTTCAAATAGGCTCCATTAATATTGTGATCAGCCACAATAGTTATATCAAATATTAGACTAGTTTTGTTCTTTTTATCTAATACATATATATCTGGTATTTTGTGGTATTGTCCATCACTTTTATGCATTATTTGTTTGTTCCATATCATTGTGATGTCTTTATATTGGAACACTGTTTCATATGGAGGTTTTTTATATTGTTTATTTCCTGTGTATTTTCTTATTAATCAATATTATAATGCTAATATTGTCATGTTTTTCCATTTGTGATTTTTTATGATAAATACAAGATAGTAGAATGTGTTGTACTGTAGCTATATTGTCTTTACAAAGTGTTGAGTATTTCATTCTTTCATTTTTCATTATTTTTGATTTTCTATACCCACAAAATATTGCTCCATCTTGCATTTTAGTTAATTGTAGAAATGCATTCTTTTTAATATTGATTGACTTCCATGCTTTCACTGTAGTAGTTTTATCTACTCATTTTGACTCAAACCATCTTCTAAAATATCACTTATTTGATGACACTTCCATATTTTGATGTATTTGTCAATAATTTTTTTATTTCTACTACTACTTCTTTTTCTTTTTTCTTTTCAATAAATTCATTTATTATTTCTTCTATTTTTGTTTCATTTATTTTATGAATTAATGTTTTTAATTCTATTCCATATTCCCTTCTTATTGTACCATCTATCTAATATGTTATTTCCTATTTCACATTCTCTGGTACAGTAATACATTCATGTTCTTACTAATTCGATAACATATTCGTCCCTTATATTTATTAATCATTCATTTCTTCTATAATGACATACAACCTATCTTTAGAGTTTCACCATTGTATTTTGCCTTTCTTAAGTATTTTCTTATCTCCAAATCAATTTTATCTAAGTGACTTTCCAATTCACAACTGATGCTGAATATCTGAAGATATTGATTACTTCAGTGTTTATTCTTGTAATATATCTTCTATTACTACTTTCATCACTGTTTATTTCTTCCATCTTCTGATTCATTTTTTCTTTGATGGTTTTACAATTGAAGGTGTCATCAATTTCATCGGACTGCCATATTCCTAAATATTTATACAAGTCCTCACCTTCAATTACGGGGATGTTTTGCATTCCATCTGGTATTTCTTTAATATTTTTTAATACCAATCCCGACTTTTTCTCATTCATTTCAATATGTAACTTATTATTTCTTTAATTTCACAGTGGATTATTCCCATTTCTTCACTACTTTGCGTCATTATTCTCAAATCATCCATATATAATGTGTGATTTGCTTTTGGGAATTTCTCTTCGATGATTTGAGAAATTACATTCATCTGTATGATGAAGAGTAGATTTGATAAGGAATCACCTTGTAAAATTCCTCTATTTAATTTAATACTACCTAGATATTCATTAAATTTATAGCCGATGAATATCTTCCATCTATTCAGCATACTTTCAATAATGTCAATGATGACTCCATCATAATTAAAATACTTTAATGATTCAATAACCCATTCGTGGTTGACTGTGTCATATGCTTTCTTAATGTCATAATATGACTCAACATATTTTGGGTATTTCTCTTCTTTCTGCTGCTTTATCATATAACTATTTATTATTCCTTCTTTAGCAGCTAAAGATTGCAATTTACATCCCAATTGGTTGCTACTGATTTTAAATGATTCACAATTCATGTTAAGTCTTCTGTGAATCTTTTCTTTTAATATGGAGGTAAATACTTTCATAATTACATTTGTACAACTGATAAGACGATAATTATTGACATTATTCATATCAAATTGTGGATTAATAAAGTTCTTCCACTTACCATATCTAATGGGATGTTTTCAGGGAAGTTTAACCATTCATTGAAGATATTGAGAATGATTTCTCTTGATGATGACATTCTTTTCCAATAATACCTATATACAGTGTCTATTCCTGGTGCTTTCCAGTTACTTATTCTCATTATACTTAAATTTAATTCATTTAATGTTATTATGACATTATCATAATTTCTATATCTTTCATTCCACGAGGTGTTTTGTTTTATTTTCCAATTACCTTTATTTAATATCACCTGTGTTTCATATAACGATTTTCATTATTCTAAAGTAATATCGTTATTTTTGTATATTTCATTTGTTGTTTCTTCTTTATTCTAATTTTCTTGTTAGAATCAAAAATGATTTTATTTGTATTGATTCTGATTATTTCATTTTTATTAAATTTAATTCTTTATTCATTGTCATCATATATTTTATGTATTTTATTCTTTCTATTGCTTCTTTATCATATTCTTTTAATTTCATGTTGCACTTTATTCTGTACAATTTCATTGACCAAATCTTCTAGTCTATTTATTTTATTTAGGATTTCTTTTATTTCATCAAATTTATCTCCTATTATTTTATTTTGGAGATAGAGGTGCATAACCATTGAAATATTCATATCGTCTTGCAGATTCTATATTCTGCTTCTTGACATTATCCATCTATTATTAATTTCCATTATTAATCGGTCAGCTTCTTTTCTTTGAAAGTAGTAATTAATATTTGTACATTTTTCTACTTTCATTTCTTTTACTTTATTGATGAGAGTGTTAAGGTATTCTTCATCAATTTCTGTAGAGTTATTCTTTAATATGATGTTTTTATTATTGAATCACACTCTACTCTTCCTTCTATTATATCATTTACTTTCACTTCAATGTATTGTTTAGTGCTTTCTTTTATTTTATGTGATATTTTAATATAATTAATATATTCTTTTTCATTATTGACATTGATGTTTATCATTTTTATTATATTTTCAATTTGTTCCTTTCTTAATTTCTTATATAATTTCTTGTTTAACCAATTAATTGCAAAACAATACATCACTTCAATTAAAATTTTATTTCTTTCTTTTGTTGTATTTCTTGTCTGACTGTCATCTCTTGTTTTTTGACAATCAGTGCTTTGCTTTCCTCTTCGATTTCCACTACTGTCTTTTTCATAGGAGTAGTTTCGTTCATCTCCATCGTTCCTGATGTTGCTTTCCTCAGTACTGGTTGTGTATTTATCACAAGTGTCATAGTTTTCTTCTTCTCTAGTTCCTTCTGTGAGATAAAATTTTCAATATCATCTTGTTGTTTTGATATTATTTGTTTTTGTGTCTCATTTTCTTTTTGTGTGTTATCTAATTCTTCTCTTGTTATTTCTGCAATTTCTTGGTTTTTATTGCTGCTTGTTGAATTTCAGAGATTTGTTTTTCTTTATCTCTTATTTCTTTCTTTAATCCTTTAGTATTTTCCTCTATCATTTCAATTTTCTTTTCTAGTGTGTTTGCATTTTGTTCTAGCGTTTTGTTTCTCTTTTTCAACTTTTCAATTTCTTCTTTCATTTCTTCTTTTTCTTTTTCAATTTTCTTTTTATTAGCTTGGATGCTTCGGATTTTTTCTTCTTTATTATTTACTTCTGTGATTTTCTTTCCTTCTATCTCATTTATTTTTCCTTGTAGTTTTAAGTTTTCTTCTTCTAATTTTTCATTGTCATTCTTCATTTCTTCGTAATTCGTTTGAATCTTTTTATTTTGTGTTTTCATTTCTGCAATTTCTTCTTCAAACTCTTTCCTAACTCTTTCCTTTGCTTTTCTCATCATTTCTTCTGAGATGGCTTGTTCTTCTTCCATTCTTTTCATACTTAATTCTTTAAGTTTTTCTTTTAATTCAGTAATTTGATTTTTCAGAGCAAGTATTTCTTCTTTTTCTTTTTCTTCTTCTATCTTTTCTTCTTTATTTTTTGTTTCTTCTTGTACTTTCTTTATACTTTCTGTTTCATTTATTATTCTTACAATTTTACATCTATCATTCATTTCTTTAATTTTGTTTTTGATTTCTTCTTCTATAGCCTTAATGTCTTTTTCCTCCCAATCTTTTGTTTTTTCTTTAAACTCTTCTTTAGTTTTTGAAGATCGAAGATGGCACTTCTGAAACACCACACATAAACCCTAGTACAAATTCATACTTCGACTCTCCCAGTTATTATCTGGTTATGACAGTGTTTTTGAATTAGGAATGTATTAGGGAATGCTGCAAAGGGTGCAGCAAGATATTATGATAGAATATTACATGGATGTAATATAAGAATCTACTGAAGTGTGGGTATGACTAAGAGAAGATTAGTCAAAGTAAGACTAAAAAGAAGATTAGTCAAAGTAATACAGTAGTAATAAAATGATTCCTTCTCCTATTCATAAAATAAAGGAAAAAGAAAATGTTTAAAATTAAGGCAGAAAACAAACAAAATGTTAAAAAGAAGAAATAAGCAGAATTGAAAGACATTAATAAGAAAAATAAAGCAAATAAATGATTTTCTCATTTTCCAAGACAAACCTAAATGATAGGTTAAACAAAGAGATTACTCTTTTTTAATAAGCGAAGGGATGGGATTAATCTCCTCTAAACTAGGAAGAATAGATGAAAAATCTATTAATACTTAATTAATTACTTTTTATTCTTTTTTTTTTTTATCACTTTGTTGTGAAGAATTTTATCTTGAAATATAATACTCAAAATTTTATCTTCATAGAACTATTGTATTAACTAAAACTTTTAATTTTTATTATGAAGAATTTTAGTCAAAGTCTAATGATTAAATAAAAAGTTATAATTTAATTATTCTTTTGTTATAATACATTTTTTAAAAAAACAAGAAGGAAGAAGAAGGAAATGTGATTAACAACATCCAGTTGATTCAGTTGGTTGGGTTTGTTGGGTTGGGTCAACAATTCCTGGTTGTGCACTTTGAGATGATTCACCAATTCTTTGAATAACATCACGTGCTAATGAAATAAAACAGTCATCAACTTTTAATGAATTTTTGGCAGATGTTTCTAAGAATGGAATTCCTAATTTATTAGCCATTTGTTGTCCTTCTTCACTTGTAACAACTCTTTTATCTTCAGCATCACACTTATTTCCAACAAGAATTTTATTAACATTTTGGTCTGCATTAGCTTCAATGTTTCTCATCCAATATTCAATGTCTAATCATTAAACATCATTTCATACATATCTCATTTTAATTAAAATATTAAAACAAACTGTTAAAAGACTCTCTTGAAGTAATATCATATACTAAAACAATTCCCATAACTCCTCTATAATAACTTGATACAATAGTTCTAAATCGTTCTTGTCCAGCCGTATCCCATATTTGTAACTTTAATTTCTTATTATCTAACTCAATATTTTTAACTCTGAAATCAATACCTACAGTCGTAATGTACATTGGGTTGAAAGCATCTTCAGAAAATCTAAGTAAAAGTGAACTTTTCCCAACTCCACTTTCTCCAATGAGTAATAGTTTAATTGTTGAATCCTTCTCCGACATTTGTTTTTTGTATTAATTAGTTTTTTCTTTCTTTTTTTTTTATATTAAACTATAATTATATTATAATTAATAACAAATTTTTCATAAAAGAAGTAAAATTTTATGTAACTCTAATTTCATTTTTTATTCATATAATTTTTCTTTCATAATTTTAATAATGCAATTATTCATAACCATTGACGCTCAAATAAATTTATTTATAAATAACTAAGGTTTTGGCTCATCAACATCAATCACAATAACAGGTGATTTAGCTGCTCGATTTTTTTCATTTAATACCCTTGCTTCTTGGATGTTCTTTTCTAAAATTTTTTCTTCTTCTGGTCCATCCACTTCAGAAGAACTACCACTCATTAATTGTGTCAATCCATCGTTCTGAATCATTTCTTGTTGTTTAGTTGTTGAATTATGTTTCTTTTGATGTTCAAGAAATGAAAAATCAATTCGAGAAGTCCATTCATCAATGCTATTCTCGCCATCATCGTTTGGTATTTTTCTTGTTTGGTTTTGAATTGTTTTAATTTCGTTTCTTTTTTCGGAAATAAAGGATGAATTTAACAAGTTAAAGATTACAGGATATGTATTATTTTCACCATCAACATTTCCAAACATAATGTCATCGGTATTTTTTTCAAAAGTTTGACCAAAAATAATACTTTCTGTTTGCCTTGATTCTTCATATAATTTTGGATACTGAGATCTGTGATTTATCCACCAACAATGACATTCCTGAGAAGATGGAGATGGTTCTTGTAAATATTCATCGACTTCTTTTCCACAATGTTCTTTTAAATTATTTAAAATTGTGTTGATTGCTTCTTGTGAAAACAATCTCATTTTTTTATACATTGGTTCAAAAAATGTTGCTCTTGCCAATAGTGTTGGTGTTGTTGGTTTATAGTATTTTGATATGATGTTCTTAATAAGACTTTTTGCTTCTTGGGTTTCTTTGAGAATTTCTTCATATTTAATTGAATGCAAATTAGTATTTGATCTCGAATTATCACAACATTCTACAATATCTGCTAACATATCTGTTAATTCTCCAAGAGATTTTACTTTATTTAAAGCACATGATTTATTGAAAATTGGATGTAATTCAAAATATAATTCACAGATAATTGACTTGTATTTTTCATCAAAAAATTTTGCTATTGGTAATAAATGGTTTTTTAATATTTTTATCCCATCAATAAAAGATAATTTTGGTGTTTTAGCAAATTGAATTAATACAGAGGAAATAAAACCTTTGGTTTCTTTTTTTAAACTTAATTCTTTGATCAATGTTTTTACTGAATTAAATGTTATTTCACATTGACAATCTACTATTGTAATTACTGATTTAGAAGGAATAAAAATTGTATTATTAATATATTTTGGGTAAAAACAATTAGTAGATGATAAAGAGACAATAGTTGGTTTTTTTGTATAACAGTGAATATAGTCAAAGATTTTTTTATCAACATTATCAACTGACTTAATTTGTTCAATAAACAATTGTCTTAAAGTTCCTTTTTTTGTATAATAATTTATAAAAAGTAAATAAGAGTTATATGTACTTGAATAGTCCATTAAGTAAAATGTAGGGATACTAACAGATGATGCCTCTTCTTGAATAATTGATATGTATGGTATAAATTCGGAGTTAGTTAAATTTTGACTTTGGTATTTATTTTGAGTGAGATTTAATTTTTGAAGTTTTTGTAATGAAGCATTTTCCACTTTTGAAGATGTCAAAATTTGATTATTTTTGTTATTGATTTGGTTAGATAGAACATCGCTGTCTTTTGTTTCTGGATTAGTTGTAATTTTATCTGTTGAGTCATTTTGTTTTGTAAAATCAGTTATTTTTAATTTTTCGTTTTTGTTGTTCTTAGATAGATTTTGATGACCAGTGATTGAATCGACTTTAGTGATTGAATTTTTATATTTAATTGAATTTGAGATGTCTGGGACAACACTTTCTTCACTTTTCATAAGATCTAACCCTTCATTTTCTTGTTCATTTTCACTAATCATTTCATCAGATTTGGTTTTACCTTTTTCTGAAAGTTGTAATATATCAATCAACAAAGCACTATTTCTTCTTACTAACCAAAAATTTTTTATTATATCTTCTGTTGAATGAATATGTGAAATCCATTTAATATCAGTTTCTATATCGGAGTTATGATTAAATGAATCTGCCAAATAGTAAGGAGAAATGCGTTTTGATTCTAAAACTCCACTACATTGATTATGAATAGAAGAGGAGAACAAACTGAAATTTTTATTTTGAGTTTTATTAATAAGTGCAACTAAGGGATTTTCAAGTTTTAAATAACGACAAAACATTAGTTTTAAACTATTGATTAGATTAGATAATGCAGTTTGTGCAATAAAAGGTAGTCCTTGGATGTAATGAGTTACATCAATTTGAAACAATGAGTTGTTTACTATAGAACATACATCTGTAAAACAGGTTGCAGTAGAAACTGTTGATAGTCTCTTAAGAAATGTTAATTTTTCAGAAATTAAAATGAATAGTTTTTCTTCTGGTGAAAGATTAGGCTGTTTCTTTAGTACTGAAACGATGTTATCAATGAGACTTAAATTTTCATCATTGAAAAATCTAATTTCTATATCTTCAAAAGGAAGTTGACTTTCTTTGATTTTCCTTTGACAAATCTTTAATAAGTCCCAATAAAAAGAAAAATTACTATTACAAGTAGAGTCAATACAATCAAATACATTAATATTAATGCAATATACAAATGATATATTTGATGAAATATTAACTCTTGGTTGAATAAATTTATTTGTGAAAATAAGAATTTGATGGTGAATGTCTAATGCTTCTAATAATTCGCTTATTATAGATAAACTTTTTTCTTCAGTTTCTAACGATAAATATAATTCTTCTTTCTTTTTATTTCTTATTGATTTAGCACTGAATAAACAATATGCAAAATCATCTATTACTTGACTTATCATTTCGAATAATATGATATGTGTTGCTTGTTCCTTAAAGTATTTTAAAAATTTAGTGATAATATTTTGAACTAAAACTTCTTGAAGTTGACTCATAGGGGGCATATCAACAATTTCATTGAAAAATGGTGTTTCATAAAGTTCTTGATAATTATGAACCAAACTTGCAAAAATTACTTGTTTTTCCATCCTATTATCACTTTTCATATTTAATTATTATATTTTAAGATATTTTGTTTATTTTTTTGAGTAAATGAAAGTAATAAATTTTAATTAAATTATAATAAATTTAATTAAAAAATATATTCCTTGGAAGTATTGACTTTGGTTGTTGTTCTTCTATGTCAAGGTCAAGATATTCGATTGAATTATTTGGGTGTGTTATTTGATTTGGTTGTGTTTCATTTTCTCCAAAAACAACACCATTACCTTCTTGTCCATTAATTTGTCTAAAACTATAAAGATTATTATCATTTTCATGTGGATAGAACAAAGTAGTTTGTTCATCTATTGAATTTTGAGGTGGTAAAGCGTTTACTTCTTCTTTAATTGGTTGGTTTTCTTCTTTTATTTTATGATTTAAGTCATTTATTTGATTATTATCATCTGTGTTATTAGAATCAGCTATTTTTCTTCTTTGGGTTGATGTTTCATGATTTTTAAGTATACGAAGTAATTCTAAAGCATTTTGCCTTATAACAAACAATTGAGCAATAATAAGTTTTGAGTTATTTTTTTTAATAGCTCTCTTATAAAGTTTAATAAATTCTTGTTTATCCTGTTGATTAAGTAAACCTGAATGAACTTTAATTCCAATAAAATTTCTAGAATATATTCTTAAATTAGTATAATTTACTTGATGTTTCCAATATGATAAACTATCTGTTTGTGTTATTGGCTCATTATAATATGCCATAAATTCATCTTTGCTAACAACTTGTAATATCCATTTTAAAGATGAACATTGTAATGGATTTTTTATACAACATTTTTTTGATGGAGAGAAGAATAAAACACAGTCATAAAATGATTTATTTTCTTCTTTTAATGAAATCCATATTTTACGTGCTTTATTAAAACATTCAACTAATTCTTTTGATAGTTCATCATTATATGTTGTTTCTATTTGTGTATTTATAAGAATATCTAATTGGGATATATAATCATCCAAATAAACTGTATCATCAAGAACATTAATAATATCGTATATTGGTTTAACTTGGTTAAATACTAATTTCATTTGTTCAAAAAGTTCATCATTTTGAATTTGACTGTGATGAGTAATTTCAGAATAATTTAAAATACACCATTCAATGAATCTAAATGATAGTTGTGGATTAGTAAATCTAAGCCTTTTAATAGCATGACTTTCCTTGCTAAATATTTTTTCATTTCCTATTCCTTTAAGAAGAAGTGATTTTTGTTTAGAAGAATTTATTTGGTTGTTTATTTGTTTAGCAAAACCAAAAAGTTCTTTAAAAAATGATGAAAGGTTATGATATAGTGTAAAGTTGATTGCAGCAAAAATGTTACAATTGTCAATAACTACATATCTATCATCATGAAATTTCATAACTGTATTTACAGTTTTTGGTTCATGAATTGATACAAAAGTATCTCTATGAAGTGATGGAAATATCTCCGTTGTGATTTTCAAAATTAAGTCACTTGTTATTCGTGTAAAGTTGGATACATTAACTAAATATGTTTCTTGAACAAAATTTCTATCAAGAATTATTACTGACAAAAAGTACCACATTTCAAAACCAATTTGTTTTGTTTGTATGCTAAAAGAAACCTCACACCCTCCTTCTGTAACTTTTTCATAAAGTCTTTGATGAAATTTAGAAATTAAATCATTTAACTCTCTTGTACGAAAATCATTTAAATTAGGAAAGTTAAACTCAGAGGCAATGGGAGAGTTTATTGCTTGTTCATAATCATCAATTGTGGCAAGGAATAAAGATTGCATTAATTGTTTATTTTAAGTTCATCAGATTATTTAATAAAATAAAAGTGTGTATCACAATAAATAATATTTTTTGTGTTTTTCTTTTTTGTTTTACTAATGAGTAGTGTCAAGAAAACAACAATCAATATGAAAGGGTTAAGACTAGGGATGAGTGTATGTCTTAGATTTAAGTTTAATGATAAATAAAAGTAAATCATGCCATTTTTGATTTAGTTTTTTTATTTATTCAAAATAAATGAAATAATCAAATTAACATTATTTATTTGTCTCTTTATTTTTCATTATTTTACGAAGGTTAGTATTAAAATTGGTGTTGGACTTATTCAAAACAATGTGTTAAAAAAAAGAATTTAAATTAATTATTTGATTCATTATTTATTGACAATTTTATTCTTATTATTTTTTGTGTTGTGTTTAATTTGTACTTATTACTATTACTTATAAATGCAATTCCAAGAATGTTAGTTATTATTTCAATGTAATTATTACTATTTCTGTTATTTGAATATATATTTAGTTAAAAATTATTCATTAATGTTGATTGAATTTCTGTTTTTATTATTTTATCTACTATACTATTATCTTTTTTATATTCATTTATAGTAAAAATTTTTGAATAAGATAATATGTTTGTTATTTTATTAATATTTAAAAATATATGTATTGTTTTATGATATAAAAATGCAGGTATTAAAAATTGAAAGTTATTATCATATAATAAATAACAACGTTCTATTAAATTTTGGTGTTAGTTTAGTTAATAATAAAAAATACTAATTATTGTATTAATGGTGTTATATTCTTCATTCATTAAATTAATAACTTTTTATTTTATGTAAATAAATAAAAATGATATAATTCACAAATTACTGACTGTTTAGTATATAGCTTAACTCATTGAATCTTATATAATATGAACATTATTTATTTTATTTATTAATGTCTTATTGTTTTTTTTTTGAAGATATTACTATATTAAATTTAATATCATCAATATCATTTCTTAATTTAATTTTGTTTTAAGGAATAATTAATTGGAAAATTTCCATTATGATAAAACCCTCTTCATTTATGATATTTTTATACAAATGTAATTGAATTTAGATTATTTATAAAAATAATCAAAAGATTTATGTTTATAACTAAAAAAGATAAAAGTTTGTTTCTGTTAATCATAATCATTTTTATATTTTTTTTATTGATATTTTGAATTTTTTTATCTATTTGAAAAAATTAATTTTTAATAATCCAGAAATTAAAGAAACAATTCTTACTAATGTTTATAGGTATTTTTCCTTTAAAAAGCATTGACTGTCAAAAAGAAATATCTTATTTATGTTTTGGTTTATCTTTAATTAAAAATTAATTAAATTAATTTATATTATTATTTATCCACCTTTTTTATTTTTAGAACATTGTTAATTAAATACGAAATAAATTATTCTAAGTATTTTTTTTTTGAAACCTAAACATAGAAGAGAAGTTAATGCCACAAATATAAAACTATTCTTAAATCTTTTAATTTAAAAAAACAAGAACGATTGAATTGAGTGTCATGGAATATTAAAAGTTATTCAAATGTTCTGAACTTTCTTTGAAAATGAATAAAAGGCAATAGAAAAAAAAGTTTAACTATTAAGATATAAAAATCAAATCTCAATGAGGATTTATTAAATTCTACACCTGTAGATCTAAAAATATATTCTTTTTATTTTTTTGGTATTTAGTTTATCATTATTTTTTAATAGTAAAATTAATTAATACTTACTTAAAATATTTACTATTCTATATATAATTTTCTTAAAATAGAATACTTAAAAAAAATATTCATTTCGTCAATCAAGAATCTACACTAAAATGAAAAATTTTTAAAACTAGTTTTCTTATTCATAAATGTTATTTGATGATTTAAAATTACCATTACTTTATCCATTTTTTTAATTATATTACAACAGTCTTATTAAAATATATAAATTATAAAAGATATATTTATAATACAGATA